>NW_027100358.1:0-54564 GCF_031753505.1 Anomalospiza imberbis | reverse complement strand
AGCAGGTTGCAGATTGCCTCGGAAAGAGCCGTGTCCTTGGAATGTGCAGCAAATCCTCTTTCTTTGCAAACCGCGGTTAGTGTGCAGTGCAGGTACGCTCTCCCCTTGCCAAATGGAGTGGGAAAGCTTTTCGCTAAGCTAGAGATTGACTAGAGAAGCAGAAGCGCGGCTCCGGAGCTATCCGGAGGAAAGTGCCGTTTCCCGGCGTCTTTCGGCTTGAAGCGGCGCTCCGGAGCGCTCCGCTGCCGCTCTACTGAGCTGTGCGCGAATTAGCCGCTTCTTCGCCTCCGAGAAGCAGAGATCGCGGTTGCTCGGAAGAGGCGAAGAACGAAGCCGCAAAGAAGCGGGCTTGTGTGCGAAGCCTTCCGACTGCCAGAGGACGGTGGCTGCCGCTCTCCTGTCTGTTGAATTCACTCGCGGCAAGCGAATGGAAAGCGTTCCAGGACAACTTGCCGGGGTTTTGACTTGGTCCTGATGCGTCCCACCTTGGCAAGTCTTGCTCGTCGCCAGAGGCTCCGAGATGCACCGAAGACGGTGGCAGCTGCTGAAAAGAAGGGCAGCGGTGAGTTTGTCGACAAGCAAGAACATAGGCAGCTGCCTGTGCTTGGGAAGGAGCAGCTGCCTGGTTTTGGCAATTGCCTTCACAGCGCCCAGAAGCCCGGTGCTCTGCTGCTTTGTTTTTCGCAGTCAGTCAATTGCACACTAGTGAAGCTGAGCCAGGCTCTTCAGCTTTGCTGCTTTTGAGCAACTGTGCTCCACTTAGGCTCTGTGACATCTCTCGAGGTTGTTTGCCTCGGCCAGGCTGGAAAGTGCCCGCTAGTACCTAGAGCTGGGCAGGAGAGGGCAGAGAGCACTTCCATCTGACAGCAGGTTGCAGATTGCCTCGGAAAGAGCCGTGTCCTTGGAATGTGCAGCAAATCCTCTTTCTTTGCAAACCGCGGTTAGTGTGCAGTGCAGGTACGCTCTCCCCTTGCCAAATGGAGTGGGAAAGCTTTTCGCTAAGCTAGAGATGACTAGAGAAGCAGAAGCGCGGCTCCGGAGCTATCCGGAGGAAAGTGCCGTTTCCCGGCGTCTTTCGGCTTGAAGCGGCGCTCCGGAGCGCTGCGCTGCCGCTCTACTGAGCTGTGCGCGAATTAGCCGCTTCTTCGCCTCCGAGAAGCAGAGATGGCGGTTGCTTGGAAGAGGCGAAGAACGAAGCCACAAAGAAGCGGGCTTGTGTGCGAAGCCTTCCGACTGCCAGAGGACGGTGGCTGCCGCTCTCCTGCCTCTTGAATTCACTCTCTGCAAGCGAATGGAAAGCGTTCCAGGACAACTTGCCTGGGTTTTGACTTGGTCCTGATGCGTCCCACCTTGGCAAGTCTTGCTCGTCGCCAGAGGCTCCGAGATACACAGAAGACGGTGGCAGCTGCTGAAAAGAAGGGCAGCGGTGAGTTTGTCGACAAGCAAAGAACATAGGCAGCTGCCTGTGCTTGGGAAGGAGCAGCTGCCTGGTTTTGGCAATTGCCTTCACAGCGCCCAGAAGCCCGGTGCTCTGCTGCTTTGTTTTTCGCAGTCAGTCAATTGCACACTAGTGAAGCTGAGCCAGGCTCTTCAGCTTTGCTGCTTTTGAGCATCTGTGCTCCACTTAGGCTCTGTGACATCTCTCGAGGTTGTTTGCCTCGGCCAGGCTGGAAAGTGCCCGCTAGTACCTAGAGCTGGGCAGGAGAGGGCAGAGAGCACTTCCATCTGACAGCAGGTTGCAGATTGCCTCGGAAAGAGCCGTGTCCTTGGAATGTGCAGCAAATCCTCTTTCTTTGCAAACCGCGGTTAGTGTGCAGTGCAGGTACGCTCTCCCCTTGCCAAATGGAGTGGGAAAGCTTTTCGCTAAGCTAGAGATGACTAGAGAAGCAGAAGCGCGGCTCCGGAGCTATCCGGAGGAAAGTGCCGTTTCCGGCGTCTTTCGGCTTGAAGCGGCGCTCCGGAGCGCTCCGCTGCCGCTCTACTGAGCTGTGCGCGAATTAGCCGCTTCTTCGCCTCCGAGAAGCAGAGATGGCGGTTGCTTGGAAGAGGCGAAGAACGAAGCCGCAAAGAAGCGGGCTTGTGTGCGAAGCCTTCCGACTGCCAGAGGACGGTGGCTGCCGCTCTCCTGCCTCTTGAATTCACTCTCTGCAAGCGAATGGAAAGCGTTCCAGGACAACTTGCCTGGGTTTTGACTTGGTCCTGATGCGTCCCACCTTGGCAAGTCTTGCTCGTCGCCAGAGGCTCCGAGATACACAGAAGACGGTGGCAGCTGCTGAAAAGAAGGGCAGCGGTGAGTTTGTCGACAAGCAAGAACATAGGCAGCTGCCTGTGCTTGGGAAGGAGCAGCTGCCTGGTTTTGGCAATTGCCTTCACAGCGCCCAGAAGCCCGGTGCTCTGCTGCTTTGTTTTTCGCAGTCAGTCAATTGCACACTAGTGAAGCTGAGCCAGGCTCTTCAGCTTTGCTGCTTTTGAGCATCTGTGCTCCACTTATGCTCTGTGACATCTCTGGAGGTTGTTTGCCTCACCCAGGCTGGAAAGTGCCCGCTAGTACCTAGAGCTGGGCAGGAGAGGCAGAGAGCACTTCCATCTGACAGCAGGTTGCAGATTGCCTCGGAAAGAGCCGTGTCCTTGGAATGTGCAGCAAATCCTCTTTCTTTGCAAACCGCGGTTAGTGTGCAGTGCAGGTACGCTCTCCCCTTGCCAAATGGAGTGGGAAAGCTTTTCGCTAAGCTAGAGATGACTAGAGAAGCAGAAGCGCGGCTCCGGAGCTATCCGGAGGAGAAGTGCCGTTTCCCGGCGTCTTTCGGCTTGAAGCGGCGCTCCGGAGCGCTCCGCTTCCGCTTTACTGAGCTGTGCGCGAATTAGCCGCTTCTTCGCCTCCGAGAAGCAGAGATCGCGGTTGCTTGGAAGAGGCGAAGAACGAAGCCGCAAAGAAGCGGGCTTGTGTGCGAAGCCTTCCGACTGCCGGAGGACGGTGGCTGCCGCTCTCCTGCCTGTTGAATTCACTCGCGGCAAGCGAATGGAAAGCGTTCCAGGACAACTTGCCGGGGGTTTTGACTTGGTCCTGATGCGTCCCACCTTGGCAAGTCTTGCTCGTCGCCAGAGGCTCCGAGATGCACCGAAGACGGTGGCAGCTGCTGAAAAGAAGGGCAGCGGTGAGTTTGTCGACAAGCAAGAACATAGGCAGCTGCCTGTGCTTGGGAAGGAGCAGCTGCCTGGTTTTGGCAATTGCCTTCACAGCGCCCAGAAGCCGCGGTGCTCTGCTGCTTTGTTTTTCGCAGTCAGTCAATTGCACACTAGTGAAGCTGAGCCAGGCTCTTCAGCTTTGCTGCTTTTGAGCAACTGTGCTCCACTTAGGCTCTGTGACATCTCTCGAGGTTGTTTGCCTCGGCCAGGCTGGAAAGTGCCCGCTAGTACCTAGAGCTGGGCAGGAGAGGGCAGAGAGCACTTCCATCTGACAGCAGGTTGCAGATTGCCTCGGAGAGAGCCGTGTCCTTGGAATGTGCAGCAATCCTCTTTCTTTGCAAACCGCGGTTAGTGTGCAGTGCAGGTACGCTCTCCCCTTGCCAAATGGAGTGGGAAAGCTTTTCGCTAAGCTAGAGATGACTAGAGAAGCAGAAGCGCGGCTCCGGAGCTATCCGGAGGAAAGTGCCGTTTCCCGGGGTCTTTCGGCTTGAAGCGGCGCTCCGGAGCGCTCCGCTGCCGCTCTACTGAGCTGTGCGCGAATTAGCCGCTTCTTCGCCTCCGAGAAGCAGAGATCGCGGTTGCTTGGAAGAGGCGAAGAACGAAGCCACAAAGAAGCGGGCTTGTGTGCGAAGCCTTCCGACTGCCAGAGGACGGTGGCTGCCGCTCTCCTGCCTGTTGAATTCACTCTCGGCAAGCGAATGGAAAGCGTTCCAGGACAACTTGCCTGGGTTTTGACTTGGTCCTGATGCGTCCCACCTTGGCAAGTCTTGCTCGTCGCCAGAGGCTCCGAGATGCACAGAAGACGGTGGCAGCTGCTGAAAAGAAGGGCAGCGGTGAGTTTGTCGACAAGCAAGAACATAGGCAGCTGCCTGTGCTTGGGAAGGAGCAGCTGCCTGGTTTTGGCAATTGCCTTCACAGCGCCCAGAAGCCCGGTGCTCTGCTGCTTTGTTTTTCGCAGTCAGTCAATTGCACACTAGTGAAGCTGAGCCAGGCTCTTCAGCTTTGCTGCTTTTGAGCAACTGTGCTCCACTTAGGCTCTGTGACATCTCTCGAGGTTGTTTGCCTCGGCCAGGCTGGAAAGTGCCCGCTAGTACCTAGAGCTGGGCAGGAGAGGGCAAGAGAGCACTTCCATCTGACAGCAGGTTGCAGATTGCCTCGGAAAGAGCCGTGTCCTTGGAATGTGCAGCAAATCCTCTTTCTTTGCAAACCGCGGTTAGTGTGCAGTGCAGGTACGCTCTCCCCTTGCCAAATGGAGTGGGAAAGCTTTTCGCTAAGCTAGAGATGACTAGAGAAGCAGAAGCGCGGCTCCGGAGCTATCCGGAGGAAAGTGCCGTTTCCCCGGCGTCTTTCGGCTTGAAGCGGCGCTCCGGAGCGCTCCGCTGCCGCTCTACTGAGCTGTGCGCGAATTAGCCGCTTCTTCGCCTCCAAGAAGCAGAGATCGCGGTTGCTCGGAAGAGGCGAAGAACGAAGCCGCAAAGAAGCGGGCTTGTGTGCGAAGCCTTCCGACTGCCAGAGGACGGTGGCTGCCGCTCTCCTGTCTGTTGAATTCACTCTCGGCAAGCGAATGGAAAGCGTTCCAGGACAACTTGCCGGGGTTTTTGACTTGGTCCTGATGCGTCCCACCTTGGCAAGTCTTGCTCGTCGCCAGAGGCTCCGAGATGCACCGAAGACGGTGGCAGCTGCTGAAAAGAAGGCAGCGGTGAGTTTGTCGACAAGCAAGAACATAGGCAGCTGCCTGTGCTTGGGAAGGAGCAGCTGCCTGGTTTTGGCAATTGCCTTCACAGCGCCCAGAAGCCCGGTGCTCTGCTGCTTTGTTTTTCGCAGTCAGTCAATTGCACACTAGTGAAGCTGAGCCAGGCTCTTCAGCTTTGCTGCTTTTGAGCAACTGTGCTCCACTTAGGCTCTGTGACATCTCTCGAGGTTGTTTGCCTCGGCCAGGCTGGAAAGTGCCCGCTAGTACCTAGAGCTGGGCAGGAGAGGGCAGAGAGCACTTCCATCTGACAGCAGGTTGCAGATTGCCTCGGAGAGAGCCGTGTCCTTGGAATGTGCAGCAAATCCTCTTTCTTTGCAAACCGCGGTTAGTGTGCAGTGCAGGTACGCTCTCCCCTTGCCAAATGGAGTGGGAAAGCTTTTCGCTAAGCTAGAGATGACTAGAGAAGCAGAAGCGCGGCTCCGGAGCTATCCGGAGGAAAGTGCCGTTTCCCGGGGTCTTTCGGCTTGAAGCGGCGCTCCGGAGCGCTCCGCTGCCGCTCTACTGAGCTGTGCGCGAATTAGCCGCTTCTTCGCCTCCGAGAAGCAGAGATCGCGGTTGCTTGGAAGAGGCGAAGAACGAAGCCACAAAGAAGCGGGCTTGTGTGCGAAGCCTTCCGACTGCCAGAGGACGGTGGCTGCCGCTCTCCTGCCTGTTGAATTCACTCTCGGCAAGCGAATGGAAAGCGTTCCAGGACAACTTGCCTGGGTTTTGACTTGGTCCTGATGCGTCCCACCTTGGCAAGTCTTGCTCGTCGCCAGAGGCTCCGAGATGCACAGAAGACGGTGGCAGCTGCTGAAAAGAAGGGCAGCGGTGAGTTTGTCGACAAGCAAGAACATAGGCAGCTGCCTGTGCTTGGGAAGGAGCAGCTGCCTGGTTTTGGCAATTGCCTTCACAGCGCCCAGAAGCCCGGTGCTCTGCTTCTTTGTTTTTCGCAGTCAGTCAATTGCACACTAGTGAAGCTGAGCCAGGCTCTTCAGCTTTGCTGCTTTTGAGCAACTGTGCTCCACTTAGGCTCTGTGACATCTCTCGAGGTTGTTTGCCTCGGCCAGGCTGGAAAGTGCCCGCTAGTACCTAGAGCTGGGCAGGAGAGGGCAGAGAGCACTTCCATCTGACAGCAGGTTGCAGATTGCCTCGGAAAGAGCCGTGTCCTTGGAATGTGCAGCAAATCCTCTTTCTTTGCAAACCGCGGTTAGTGTGCAGTGCAGGTACGCTCTCCCCTTGCCAAATGGAGTGGGAAAGCTTTTCGCTAAGCTAGAGATGACTAGAGAAGCAGAAGCGCGGCTCCGGAGCTATCCGGAGGAAAGTGCCGTTTCCCGGCGTCTTTCGGCTTGAAGCGGCGCTCCGGAGCGCTCCGCTGCCGCTCTACTGAGCTGTGCGCGAATTAGCCGCTTCTTCGCCTCCAAGAAGCAGAGATCGCGGTTGCTCGGAAGAGGCGAAGAACGAAGCCGCAAAGAAGCGGGCTTGTGTGCGAAGCCTTCCGACTGCCAGAGGACGGTGGCTGCCGCTCTCCTGTCTGTTGAATTCACTCTCGGCAAGCGAATGGAAAGCGTTCCAGGACAACTTGCCGGGGTTTTGACTTGGTCCTGATGCGTCCCACCTTGGCAAGTCTTGCTCGTCGCCAGAGGCTCCGAGATGCACCGAAGACGGTGGCAGCTGCTGAAAAGAAGGGCAGCGGTGAGTTTGTCGACAAGCAAGAACATAGGCAGCTGCCTGTGCTTGGGAAGGAGCAGCTGCCTGGTTTTGGCAATTGCCTTCACAGCGCCCAGAAGCCCGGTGCTCTGCTGCTTTGTTTTTCGCAGTCAGTCAATTGCACACTAGTGAAGCTGAGCCAGGCTCTTCAGCTTTGCTGCTTTTGAGCAACTGTGCTCCACTTAGGCTCTGTGACATCTCTCGAGGTTGTTTGCCTCGGCCAGGCTGGAAAGTGCCCGCTAGTACCTAGAGCTGGGCAGGAGAGGGCAGAGAGCACTTCCATCTGACAGCAGGTTGCAGATTGCCTCGGAAAGAGCCGTGTCCTTGGAATGTGCAGCAAATCCTCTTTCTTTGCAAACCGCGGTTAGTGTGCAGTGCAGGTACGCTCTCCCCTTGCCAAATGGAGTGGGAAAGCTTTTCGCTAAGCTAGAGATGACTAGAGAAGCAGAAGCGCGGCTCCGGAGCTATCCGGAGGAAAGTGCCGTTTCCCGGCGTCTTTCGGCTTGAAGCGGCGCTCCGGAGCGCTCCGCTGCCGCTCTACTGAGCTGTGCGTGAATTAGCCGCTTCTTCGCCTCCGAGAAGCAGAGATCGCGGTTGCTCGGAAGAGGCGAAGAACGAAGCCGCAAAGAAGCGGGCTTGTGTGCGAAGCCTTCCGACTGCCAGAGGACGGTGGCTGCCGCTCTCCTGTCTGTTGAATTCACTCTCGGCAAGCGAATGGAAAGCGTTCCAGGACAACTTGCCGGGGTTTTGACTTGGTCCTGATGCGTCCCACCTTGGCAAGTCTTGCTCGTCGCCAGAGGCTCCGAGATGCACAGAAGACGGTGGCAGCTGCTGAAAAGAAGGGCAGCGGTGAGTTTGTCGACAAGCAAGAACATAGGCAGCTGCCTGTGCTTGGGAAGGAGCAGCTGCCTGGTTTTGGCAATTGCCTTCACAGCGCCCAGAAGCCCGGTGCTCTGCTGCTTTGTTTTTCGCAGTCAGTCAATTGCACACTAGTGAAGCTGAGCCAGGCTCTTCAGCTTTGCTGCTTTTGAGCATCTGTGCTCCACTTAGGCTCTGTGACATCTCTCGAGGTTGTTTGCCTCGGCCAGGCTGGAAAGTTCCCGCTAGTACCTAGAGCTGGGCAGGAGAGGGCAGAGAGCACTTCCATCTGACAGCAGGTTGCAGATTGCCTCGGAAAGAGCCGTGTCCTTGGAATGTGCAGCAAATCCTCTTTCTTTGCAAACCGCGGTTAGTGTGCAGTGCAGGTACGCTCTCCCCTTGCCAAATGGAGTGGGAAAGCTTTTCGCTAAGCTAGAGATGACTAGAGAAGCAGAAGCGCGGCTCCGGAGCTATCCGGAGGAAAGTGCCGTTTCCCGGCGTCTTTCGGCTTGAAGCGGCGCTCCGGAGCGCTGCGCTGCCGCTCTACTGAGCTGTGCGCGAATTAGCCGCTTCTTCGCCTCCGAGAAGCAGAGATGGCGGTTGCTTGGAAGAGGCGAAGAACGAAGCCGCAAAGAAGCGGGCTTGTGTGCGAAGCCTTCCGACTGCCAGAGGACGGTGGCTGCCGCTCTCCTGCCTGTTGAATTCACTCTCGGCAAGCGAATGGAAAGCGTTCCAGGACAACTTGCCTGGGTTTTGACTTGGTCCTGATGCCTCCCACCTTGGCAAGTCTTGCTCGTCGCCAGAGGCTCCGAGATGCACCGAAGACAGTGGCAGCTGCTGAAAAGAAAGGCAGCGGTGAGTTTGTCGACAAGCAAGAACATAGGCAGCTGCCTGTGCTTGGGAAGGAGCAGCTGCCTGGTTTTGGCAATTGCCTTCACAGCGCCCAGAAGCCCGGTGCTCTGCTGCTTTGTTTTTCGCAGTCAGTCAATTGCACACTAGTGAAGCTGAGCCAGGCTCTTCAGCTTTGCTGCTTTTGAGCAACTGTGCTCCACTTAGGCTCTGTGACATCTCTCGAGGTTGTTTGCCTCGGCCAGGCTGGAAAGTGCCCGCTAGTACCTAGAGCTGGGCAGGAGAGGGCAGAGAGCACTTCCATCTGACAGCAGGTTGCAGATTGCCTCGGAAAGAGCCGTGTCCTTGGAATGTGCAGCAAATCCTCTTTCTTTGCAAACCGCGGTTAGTGTGCAGTGCAGGTACGCTCTCCCCTTGCCAAATGGAGTGGGAAAGCTTTTCGCTAAGCTAGAGATGACTAGAGAAGCAGAAGCGCGGCTCCGGAGCTATCCGGAGGAAAGTGCCGTTTCCCGGCGTCTTTCGGCTTGAAGCGGCGCTCCGGAGCGCTCCGCTGCCGCTCTACTGAGCTGTGCGCGAATTAGCCGCTTCTTCGCCTCCGAGAAGCAGAGATGGCGGTTGCTTGGAAGAGGCGAAGAACGAAGCCGCAAAGAAGCGGGCTTGTGTGCGAAGCCTTCCGACTGCCAGAGGACGGTGGCTGCCGCTCTCCTGCCTCTTGAATTCACTCTCTGCAAGCGAATGGAAAGCGTTCCAGGACAACTTGCCTGGGTTTTGACTTGGTCCTGATGCGTCCCACCTTGGCAAGTCTTGCTCGTCGCCAGAGGCTCCGAGATGCACAGAAGACGGTGGCAGCTGCTGAAAAGAAGGGCAGCGGTGAGTTTGTCGACAAGCAAGAACATAGGCAGCTGCCTGTGCTTGGGAAGGAGCAGCTGCCTGGTTTTGGCAATTGCCTTCACAGCGCCCAGAAGCCCGGTGCTCTGCTGCTTTGTTTTTCGCAGTCAGTCAATTGCACACTAGTGAAGCTGAGCCAGGCTCTTCAGCTTTGCTGCTTTTGAGCATCTGTGCTCCACTTATGCTCTGTGACATCTCTGGAGGTTGTTTGCCTCACCCAGGCTGGAAAGTGCCCGCTAGTACCTAGAGCTGGGCAGGAGAGGGCAGAGAGCACTTCCATCTGACAGCAGGTTGCAGATTGCCTCGGAAAGAGCCGTGTCCTTGGAATGTGCAGCAAATCCTCTTTCTTTGCAAACCGCGGTTAGTGTGCAGTGCAGGTACGCTCTCCCCTTGCCAAATGGAGTGGGAAAGCTTTTCGCTAAGCTAGAGATGACTAGAGAAGCAGAAGCGCGGCTCCGGAGCTATCCGGAGGAAAGTGCCGTTTCCCGGCGTCTTTCGGCTTGAAGCGGCGCTCCGGAGCGCTCCGCTGCCGCTCTACTGAGCTGTGCGCGAATTAGCCGCTTCTTCGCCTCCGAGAAGCAGAGATCGCGGTTGCTCGGAAGAGGCGAAGAACGAAGCCGCAAAGAAGCGGGCTTGTGTGCGAAGCCTTCCGACTGCCAGAGGACGGTGGCTGCCGCTCTCCTGTCTGTTGAATTCACTCGCGGCAAGCGAATGGAAAGCGTTCCAGGACAACTTGCCGGGGTTTTGACTTGGTCCTGATGCGTCCCACCTTGGCAAGTCTTGCTCGTCGCCAGAGGCTCCGAGATGCACCGAAGACGGTGGCAGCTGCTGAAAAGAAGGGCAGCGGTGAGTTTGTCGACAAGCAAGAACATAGGCAGCTGCCTGTGCTTGGGAAGGAGCAGCTGCCTGGTTTTGGCAATTGCCTTCACAGCGCCCAGAAGCCCGGTGCTCTGCTGCTTTGTTTTTCGCAGTCAGTCAATTGCACACTAGTGAAGCTGAGCCAGGCTCTTCAGCTTTGCTGCTTTTGAGCAACTGTGCTCCACTTAGGCTCTGTGACATCTCTCGAGGTTGTTTGCCTCGGCCAGGCTGGAAAGTGCCCGCTAGTACCTAGAGCTGGGCAGGAGAGGGCAGAGAGCACTTCCATCTGACAGCAGGTTGCAGATTGCCTCGGAAAGAGCCGTGTCCTTGGAATGTGCAGCAAATCCTCTTTCTTTGCAAACCGCGGTTAGTGTGCAGTGCAGGTACGCTCTCCCCTTGCCAAATGGAGTGGGAAAGCTTTTCGCTAAGCTAGAGATGACTAGAGAAGCAGAAGCGCGGCTCCGGAGCTATCCGGAGGAAAGTGCCGTTTCCCGGCGTCTTTCGGCTTGAAGCGGCGCTCCGGAGCGCTCCGCTGCCGCTCTACTGAGCTGTGCGCGAATTAGCCGCTTCTTCGCCTCCGAGAAGCAGAGATCGCGGTTGCTCGGAAGAGGCGAAGAACGAAGCCGCAAAGAAGCGGGCTTGTGTGCGAAGCCTTCCGACTGCCAGAGGACGGTGGCTGCCGCTCTCCTGTCTGTTGAATTCACTCTCGGCAAGCGAATGGAAAGCGTTCCAGGACAACTTGCCGGGGTTTTGACTTGGTCCTGATGCGTCCCACCTTGGCAAGTCTTGCTCGTCGCCAGAGGCTCCGAGATGCACAGAAGACGGTGGCAGCTGCTGAAAAGAAGGGCAGCGGTGAGTTTGTCGACAAGCAAGAACATAGGCAGCTGCCTGTGCTTGGGAAGGAGCAGCTGCCTGGTTTTGGCAATTGCCTTCACAGCGCCCAGAAGCCCGGTGCTCTGCTGCTTTGTTTTTCGCAGTCAGTCAATTGCACACTAGTGAAGCTGAGCCAGGCTCTTCAGCTTTGCTGCTTTTGAGCATCTGTGCTCCACTTAGGCTCTGTGACATCTCTCGAGGTTGTTTGCCTCGGCCAGGCTGGAAAGTGCCCGCTAGTACCTAGAGCTGGGCAGGAGAGGGCAGAGAGCACTTCCATCTGACAGCAGGTTGCAGATTGCCTCGGAAAGAGCCGTGTCCTTGGAATGTGCAGCAAATCCTCTTTCTTTGCAAACCGCGGTTAGTGTGCAGTGCAGGTACGCTCTCCCCTTGCCAAATGGAGTGGGAAAGCTTTTCGCTAAGCTAGAGATGACTAGAGAAGCAGAAGCGCGGCTCCGGAGCTATCCGGAGGAAAGTGCCGTTTCCCGGCGTCTTTCGGCTTGAAGCGGCGCTCCGGAGCGCTGCGCTGCCGCTCTACTGAGCTGTGCGCGAATTAGCCGCTTCTTCGCCTCCGAGAAGCAGAGATGGCGGTTGCTTGGAAGAGGCGAAGAACGAAGCCGCAAAGAAGCGGGCTTGTGTGCGAAGCCTTCCGACTGCCAGAGGACGGTGGCTGCCGCTCTCCTGCCTCTTGAATTCACTCTCTGCAAGCGAATGGAAAGCGTTCCAGGACAACTTGCCTGGGTTTTGACTTGGTCCTGATGCGTCCCACCTTGGCAAGTCTTGCTCGTCGCCAGAGGCTCCGAGATACACAGAAGACGGTGGCAGCTGCTGAAAAGAAGGGCAGCGGTGAGTTTGTCGACAAGCAAGAACATAGGCAGCTGCCTGTGCTTGGGAAGGAGCAGCTGCCTGGTTTTGGCAATTGCCTTCACAGCGCCCAGAAGCCCGGTGCTCTGCTGCTTTGTTTTTCGCAGTCAGTCAATTGCACACTAGTGAAGCTGAGCCAGGCTCTTCAGCTTTGCTGCTTTTGAGCATCTGTGCTCCACTTATGCTCTGTGACATCTCTGGAGGTTGTTTGCCTCGGCCAGGCTGGAAAGTGCCCGCTAGTACCTAGAGCTGGGCAGGAGAGGGCAGAGAGCACTTCCATCTGACAGCAGGTTGCAGATTGCCTCGGAAAGAGCCGTGTCCTTGGAATGTGCAGCAAATCCTCTTTCTTTGCAAACCGCGGTTAGTGTGCAGTGCAGGTACGCTCTCCCCTTGCCAAATGGAGTGGGAAAGCTTTTCGCTAAGCTAGAGATGACTAGAGAAGCAGAAGCGCGGCTCCGGAGCTATCCGGAGGAAAGTGCCGTTTCCCGGCGTCTTTCGGCTTGAAGCGGCGCTCCGGAGCGCTCCGCTTCCGCTTTACTGAGCTGTGCGCGAATTAGCCGCTTCTTCGCCTCCGAGAAGCAGAGATCGCGGTTGCTTGGAAGAGGCGAAGAACGAAGCCGCAAAGAAGCGGGCTTGTGTGCGAAGCCTTCCGACTGCCGGAGGACGGTGGCTGCCGCTCTCCTGCCTGTTGAATTCACTCGCGGCAAGCGAATGGAAAGCGTTCCAGGACAACTTGCCGGGGTTTTGACTTGGTCCTGATGCGTCCCACCTTGGCAAGTCTTGCTCGTCGCCAGAGGCTCCGAGATGCACCGAAGACGGTGGCAGCTGCTGAAAAGAAGGGCAGCGGTGAGTTTGTCGACAAGCAAGAACATAGGCAGCTGCCTGTGCTTGGGAAGGAGCAGCTGCCTGGTTTTGGCAATTGCCTTCACAGCGCCCAGAAGCCCGGTGCTCTGCTGCTTTGTTTTTCGCAGTCAGTCAATTGCACACTAGTGAAGCTGAGCCAGGCTCTTCAGCTTTGCTGCTTTTGAGCAACTGTGCTCCACTTAGGCTCTGTGACATCTCTCGAGGTTGTTTGCCTCGGCCAGGCTGGAAAGTGCCCGCTAGTACCTAGAGCTGGGCAGGAGAGGGCAGAGAGCACTTCCATCTGACAGCAGGTTGCAGATTGCCTCGGAGAGAGCCGTGTCCTTGGAATGTGCAGCAAATCCTCTTTCTTTGCAAACCGCGGTTAGTGTGCAGTGCAGGTACGCTCTCCCCTTGCCAAATGGAGTGGGAAAGCTTTTCGCTAAGCTAGAGATGACTAGAGAAGCAGAAGCGCGGCTCCGGAGCTATCCGGAGGAAAGTGCCGTTTCCCGGCGTCTTTCGGCTTGAAGCGGCGCTCCGGAGCGCTGCGCTGCCGCTCTACTGAGCTGTGCGCGAATTAGCCGCTTCTTCGCCTCCGAGAAGCAGAGATGGCGGTTGCTTGGAAGAGGCGAAGAACGAAGCCGCAAAGAAGCGGGCTTGTGTGCGAAGCCTTCCGACTGCCAGAGGACGGTGGCTGCCGCTCTCCTGCCTCTTGAATTCACTCTCTGCAAGCGAATGGAAAGCGTTCCAGGACAACTTGCCTGGGTTTTTACTTGGTCCTGATGCGTCCCACCTTGGCAAGTCTTGCTCGTCGCCAGAGGCTCCGAGATGCACCGAAGACGGTGGCAGCTGCTGAAAAGAAGGGCAGCGGTGAGTTTGTCGACAAGCAAGAACATAGGCAGCTGCCTGTGCTTGGGAAGGAGCAGCTGCCTGGTTTTGGCAATTGCCTTCACAGCGCCCAGAAGCCCGGTGCTCTGCTGCTTTGTTTTTCGCAGTCAGTCAATTGCACACTAGTGAAGCTGAGCCAGGCTCTTCAGCTTTGCTGCTTTTGAGCATCTGTGCTCCACTTATGCTCTGTGACATCTCTCGAGGTTGTTTGCCTCACCCAGGCTGGAAAGTGCCCGCTAGTACCTAGAGCTGGGCAGGAGAGGGCAGAGAGCACTTCCATCTGACAGCAGGTTGCAGATTGCCTCGGAAAGAGCCGTGTCCTTGGAATGTGCAGCAAATCCTCTTTCTTTGCAAACCGCGGTTAGTGTGCAGTGCAGGTACGCTCTCCCCTTGCCAAATGGAGTGGGAAAGCTTTTCGCTAAGCTAGAGATGACTAGAGAAGCAGAAGCGCGGCTCCGGAGCTATCCGGAGGAAAGTGCCGTTTCCCGGCGTCTTTCGGCTTGAAGCGGCGCTCCGGAGCGCTCCGCTGCCGCTCTACTGAGCTGTGCGCGAATTAGCCGCTTCTTCGCCTCCGAGAAGCAGAGATCGCGGTTGCTCGGAAGAGGCGAAGAACGAAGCCGCAAAGAAGCGGGCTTGTGTGCGAAGCCTTCCGACTGCCAGAGGACGGTGGCTGCCGCTCTCCTGTCTGTTGAATTCACTCGCGGCAAGCGAATGGAAAGCGTTCCAGGACAACTTGCCGGGGTTTTGACTTGGTCCTGATGCGTCCCACCTTGGCAAGTCTTGCTCGTCGCCAGAGGCTCCGAGATGCACCGAAGACGGTGGCAGCTGCTGAAAAGAAGGGCAGCGGTGAGTTTGTCGACAAGCAAGAACATAGGCAGCTGCCTGTGCTTGGGAAGGAGCAGCTGCCTGGTTTTGGCAATTGCCTTCACAGCGCCCAGAAGCCCGGTGCTCTGCTGCTTTGTTTTTCGCAGTCAGTCAATTGCACACTAGTGAAGCTGAGCCAGGCTCTTCAGCTTTGCTGCTTTTGAGCAACTGTGCTCCACTTAGGCTCTGTGACATCTCTCGAGGTTGTTTGCCTCGGCCAGGCTGGAAAGTGCCCGCTAGTACCTAGAGCTGGGCAGGAGAGGGCAGAGAGCACTTCCATCTGACAGCAGGTTGCAGATTGCCTCGGAAAGAGCCGTGTCCTTGGAATGTGCAGCAAATCCTCTTTCTTTGCAAACCGCGGTTAGTGTGCAGTGCAGGTACGCTCTCCCCTTGCCAAATGGAGTGGGAAAGCTTTTCGCTAAGCTAGAGATGACTAGAGAAGCAGAAGCGCGGCTCCGGAGCTATCCGGAGGAAAGTGCCGTTTCCCGGCGTCTTTCGGCTTGAAGCGGCGCTCCGGAGCGCTCCGCTGCCGCTCTACTGAGCTGTGCGTGAATTAGCCGCTTCTTCGCCTCCGAGAAGCAGAGATCGCGGTTGCTCGGAAGAGGCGAAGAACGAAGCCGCAAAGAAGCGGGCTTGTGTGCGAAGCCTTCCGACTGCCAGAGGACGGTGGCTGCCGCTCTCCTGTCTGTTGAATTCACTCTCGGCAAGCGAATGGAAAGCGTTCCAGGACAACTTGCCGGGGTTTTGACTTGGTCCTGATGCGTCCCACCTTGGCAAGTCTTGCTCGTCGCCAGAGGCTCCGAGATGCACAGAAGACGGTGGCAGCTGCTGAAAAGAAGGGCAGCGGTGAGTTTGTCGACAAGCAAGAACATAGGCAGCTGCCTGTGCTTGGGAAGGAGCAGCTGCCTGGTTTTGGCAATTGCCTTCACAGCGCCCAGAAGCCCGGTGCTCTGCTGCTTTGTTTTTCGCAGTCAGTCAATTGCACACTAGTGAAGCTGAGCCAGGCTCTTCAGCTTTGCTGCTTTTGAGCATCTGTGCTCCACTTAGGCTCTGTGACATCTCTCGAGGTTGTTTGCCTCGGCCAGGCTGGAAAGTTCCCGCTAGTACCTAGAGCTGGGCAGGAGAGGGCAGAGAGCACTTCCATCTGACAGCAGGTTGCAGATTGCCTCGGAAAGAGCCGTGTCCTTGGAATGTGCAGCAAATCCTCTTTCTTTGCAAACCGCGGTTAGTGTGCAGTGCAGGTACGCTCTCCCCTTGCCAAATGGAGTGGGAAAGCTTTTCGCTAAGCTAGAGATGACTAGAGAAGCAGAAGCGCGGCTCCGGAGCTATCCGGAGGAAAGTGCCGTTTCCCGGCGTCTTTCGGCTTGAAGCGGCGCTCCGGAGCGCTGCGCTGCCGCTCTACTGAGCTGTGCGCGAATTAGCCGCTTCTTCGCCTCCGAGAAGCAGAGATGGCGGTTGCTTGGAAGAGGCGAAGAACGAAGCCGCAAAGAAGCGGGCTTGTGTGCGAAGCCTTCCGACTGCCAGAGGACGGTGGCTGCCGCTCTCCTGCCTCTTGAATTCACTCTCGGCAAGCGAATGGAAAGCGTTCCAGGACAACTTGCCTGGGTTTTGACTTGGTCCTGATGCCTCCCACCTTGGCAAGTCTTGCTCGTCGCCAGAGGCTCCGAGATGCACAGAAGACGGTGGCAGCTGCTGAAAAGAAGGGCAGCGGTGAGTTTGTCGACAAGCAAGAACATAGGCAGCTGCCTGTGCTTGGGAAGGAGCAGCTGCCTGGTTTTGGCAATTGCCTTCACAGCGCCCAGAAGCCCGGTGCTCTGCTGCTTTGTTTTTCGCAGTCAGTCAATTGCACACTAGTGAAGCTGAGCCAGGCTCTTCAGCTTTGCTGCTTTTGAGCAACTGTGCTCCACTTAGGCTCTGTGACATCTCTCGAGGTTGTTTGCCTCGGCCAGGCTGGAAAGTGCCCGCTAGTACCTAGAGCTGGGCAGGAGAGGGCAGAGAGCACTTCCATCTGACAGCAGGTTGCAGATTGCCTCGGAAAGAGCCGTGTCCTTGGAATGTGCAGCAAATCCTCTTTCTTTGCAAACCGCGGTTAGTGTGCAGTGCAGGTACGCTCTCCCCTTGCCAAATGGAGTGGGAAAGCTTTTCGCTAAGCTAGAGATGACTAGAGAAGCAGAAGCGCGGCTCCGGAGCTATCCGGAGGAAAGTGCCGTTTCCCGGCGTCTTTCGGCTTGAAGCGGCGCTCCGGAGCGCTCCGCTGCCGCTCTACTGAGCTGTGCGCGAATTAGCCGCTTCTTCGCCTCCGAGAAGCAGAGATGGCGGTTGCTTGGAAGAGGCGAAGAACGAAGCCGCAAAGAAGCGGGCTTGTGTGCGAAGCCTTCCGACTGCCAGAGGACGGTGGCTGCCGCTCTCCTGCCTCTTGAATTCACTCTCGGCAAGCGAATGGAAAGCGTTCCAGGACAACTTGCCTGGGTTTTGACTTGGTCCTGATGCGTCCCACCTTGGCAAGTCTTGCTCGTCGCCAGAGGCTCCGAGATGCACCGAAGACGGTGGCAGCTGCTGAAAAGAAAGGCAGCGGTGAGTTTGTCGACAAGCAAGAACATAGGCAGCTGCCTGTGCTTGGGAAGGAGCAGCTGCCTGGTTTTGGCAATTGCCTTCACAGCGCCCAGAAGCCCGGTGCTCTGCTGCTTTGTTTTTCGCAGTCAGTCAATTGCACACTAGTGAAGCTGAGCCAGGCTCTTCAGCTTTGCTGCTTTTGAGCAACTGTGCTCCACTTAGGCTCTGTGACATCTCTCGAGGTTGTTTGCCTCGGCCAGGCTGGAAAGTGCCCGCTAGTACCTAGAGCTGGGCAGGAGAGGGCAGAGAGCACTTCCATCTGACAGCAGGTTGCAGATTGCCTCGGAAAGAGCCGTGTCCTTGGAATGTGCAGCAAATCCTCTTTCTTTGCAAACCGCGGTTAGTGTGCAGTGCAGGTACACTCTCCCCTTGCCAAATGGAGTGGGAAAGCTTTTCGCTAAGCTAGAGATGACTAGAGAAGCAGAAGCGCGGCTCCGGAGCTATCCGGAGGAAAGTGCCGTTTCCCGGCGTCTTTCGGCTTGAAGCGGCGCTCCGGAGCGCTCCGCTGCCGCTCTACTGAGCTGTGCGCGAATTAGCCGCTTCTTCGCCTCCGAGAAGCAGAGATGGCGGTTGCTTGGAAGAGGCGAAGAACGAAGCCGCAAAGAAGCGGGCTTGTGTGCGAAGCCTTCCGACTGCCAGAGGACGGTGGCTGCCGCTCTCCTGCCTCTTGAATTCACTCTCTGCAAGCGAATGGAAAGCGTTCCAGGACAACTTGCCTGGGTTTTGACTTGGTCCTGATGCGTCCCACCTTGGCAAGTCTTGCTCGTCGCCAGAGGCTCCGAGATACACAGAAGACGGTGGCAGCTGCTGAAAAGAAGGGCAGCGGTGAGTTTGTCGACAAGCAAGAACATAGGCAGCTGCCTGTGCTTGGGAAGGAGCAGCTGCCTGGTTTTGGCAATTGCCTTCACAGCGCCCAGAAGCCCGGTGCTCTGCTGCTTTGTTTTTCGCAGTCAGTCAATTGCACACTAGTGAAGCTGAGCCAGGCTCTTCAGCTTTGCTGCTTTTGAGCATCTGTGCTCCACTTATGCTCTGTGACATCTCTGGAGGTTGTTTGCCTCGGCCAGGCTGGAAAGTGCCCGCTAGTACCTAGAGCTGGGCAGGAGAGGGCAGAGAGCACTTCCATCTGACAGCAGGTTGCAGATTGCCTCGGAAAGAGCCGTGTCCTTGGAATGTGCAGCAAATCCTCTTTCTTTGCAAACCGCGGTTAGTGTGCAGTGCAGGTACACTCTCCCCTTGCCAAATGGAGTGGGAAAGCTTTTCGCTAAGCTAGAGATGACTAGAGAAGCAGAAGCGCGGCTCCGGAGCTATCCGGAGGAAAGTGCCGTTTCCCGGCGTCTTTCGGCTTGAAGCGGCGCTCCGGAGCGCTCCGCTGCCGCTCTACTGAGCTGTGCGCGAATTAGCCGCTTCTTCGCCTCCGAGAAGCAGAGATGGCGGTTGCTTGGAAGAGGCGAAGAACGAAGCCGCAAAGAAGCGGGCTTGTGTGCGAAGCCTTCCGACTGCCAGAGGACGGTGGCTGCCGCTCTCCTGCCTCTTGAATTCACTCTCTGCAAGCGAATGGAAAGCGTTCCAGGACAACTTGCCTGGGTTTTGACTTGGTCCTGATGCGTCCCACCTTGGCAAGTCTTGCTCGTCGCCAGAGGCTCCGAGATACACAGAAGACGGTGGCAGCTGCTGAAAAGAAGGGCAGCGGTGAGTTTGTCGACAAGCAAGAACATAGGCAGCTGCCTGTGCTTGGGAAGGAGCAGCTGCCTGGTTTTGGCAATTGCCTTCACAGCGCCCAGAAGCCCGGTGCTCTGCTGCTTTGTTTTTCGCAGTCAGTCAATTGCACACTAGTGAAGCTGAGCCAGGCTCTTCAGCTTTGCTGCTTTTGAGCATCTGTGCTCCACTTATGCTCTGTGACATCTCTGGAGGTTGTTTGCCTCACCCAGGCTGGAAAGTGCCCGCTAGTACCTAGAGCTGGGCAGGAGAGGGCAGAGAGCACTTCCATCTGACAGCAGGTTGCAGATTGCCTCGGAAAGAGCCGTGTCCTTGGAATGTGCAGCAAATCCTCTTTCTTTGCAAACCGCGGTTAGTGTGCAGTGCAGGTACGCTCTCCCCTTGCCAAATGGAGTGGGAAAGCTTTTCGCTAAGCTAGAGATGACTAGAGAAGCAGAAGCGCGGCTCCGGAGCTATCCGGAGGAAAGTGCCGTTTCCCGGCGTCTTTCGGCTTGAAGCGGCGCTCCGGAGCGCTCCGCTTCCGCTTTACTGAGCTGTGCGCGAATTAGCCGCTTCTTCGCCTCCGAGAAGCAGAGATCGCGGTTGCTTGGAAGAGGCGAAGAACGAAGCCACAAAGAAGCGGGCTTGTGTGCGAAGCCTTCCGACTGCCAGAGGACGGTGGCTGCCGCTCTCCTGCCTGTTGAATTCACTCGCGGCAAGCGAATGGAAAGCGTTCCAGGACAACTTGCCGGGGTTTTGACTTGGTCCTGATGCGTCCCACCTTGGCAAGTCTTGCTCGTCGCCAGAGGCTCCGAGATGCACCGAAGACGGTGGCAGCTGCTGAAAAGAAGGGCAGCGGTGAGTTTGTCGACAAGCAAGAACATAGGCAGCTGCCTGTGCTTGGGAAGGAGCAGCTGCCTGGTTTTGGCAATTGCCTTCACAGCGCCCAGAAGCCCGGTGCTCTGCTGCTTTGTTTTTCGCAGTCAGTCAATTGCACACTAGTGAAGCTGAGCCAGGCTCTTCAGCTTTGCTGCTTTTGAGCAACTGTGCTCCACTTAGGCTCTGTGACATCTCTCGAGGTTGTTTGCCTCGGCCAGGCTGGAAAGTGCCCGCTAGTACCTAGAGCTGGGCAGGAGAGGGCAGAGAGCACTTCCATCTGACAGCAGGTTGCAGATTGCCTCGGAAAGAGCCGTGTCCTTGGAATGTGCAGCAAATCCTCTTTCTTTGCAAACCGCGGTTAGTGTGCAGTGCAGGTACGCTCTCCCCTTGCCAAATGGAGTGGGAAAGCTTTTCGCTAAGCTAGAGATGACTAGAGAAGCAGAAGCGCGGCTCCGGAGCTATCCGGAGGAAAGTGCCGTTTCCCGGCGTCTTTCGGCTTGAAGCGGCGCTCCGGAGCGCTCCGCTGCCGCTCTACTGAGCTGTGAGCGAATTAGCCGCTTCTTCGCCTCCGAGAAGCAGAGATGGCGGTTGCTTGGAAGAGGCGAAGAACGAAGCCGCAAAGAAGCGGGCTTGTGTGCGAAGCCTTCCGACTGCCAGAGGACGGTGGCTGCCGCTCTCCTGCCTCTTGAATTCACTCTCTGCAAGCGAATGGAAAGCGTTCCAGGACAACTTGCCTGGGTTTTGACTTGGTCCTGATGCGTCCCACCTTGGCAAGTCTTGCTCGTCGCCAGAGGCTCCGAGATGCACAGAAGACGGTGGCAGCTGCTGAAAAGAAGGGCAGCGGTGAGTTTGTCGACAAGCAAGAACATAGGCAGCTGCCTGTGCTTGGGAAGGAGCAGCTGCCTGGTTTTGGCAATTGCCTTCACAGCGCCCAGAAGCCCGGTGCTCTGCTGCTTTGTTTTTCGCAGTCAGTCAATTGCACACTAGTGAAGCTGAGCCAGGCTCTTCAGCTTTGCTGCTTTTGAGCATCTGTGCTCCACTTATGCTCTGTGACATCTCTGGAGGTTGTTTGCCTCACCCAGGCTGGAAAGTGCCCGCTAGTACCTAGAGCTGGGCAGGAGAGGGCAGAGAGCACTTCCATCTGACAGCAGGTTGCAGATTGCCTCGGAAAGAGCCGTGTCCTTGGAATGTGCAGCAAATCCTCTTTCTTTGCAAACCGCGGTTAGTGTGCAGTGCAGGTACGCTCTCCCCTTGCCAAATGGAGTGGGAAAGCTTTTCGCTAAGCTAGAGATGACTAGAGAAGCAGAAGCGCGGCTCCGGAGCTATCCGGAGGAAAGTGCCGTTTCCCGGCGTCTTTCGGCTTGAAGCGGCGCTCCGGAGCGCTCCGCTGCCGCTCTACTGAGCTGTGCGCGAATTAGCCGCTTCTTCGCCTCCGAGAAGCAGAGATCGCGGTTGCTCGGAAGAGGCGAAGAACGAAGCCGCAAAGAAGCGGGCTTGTGTGCGAAGCCTTCCGACTGCCAGAGGACGGTGGCTGCCGCTCTCCTGTCTGTTGAATTCACTCGCGGCAAGCGAATGGAAAGCGTTCCAGGACAACTTGCCGGGGTTTTGACTTGGTCCTGATGCGTCCCACCTTGGCAAGTCTTGCTCGTCGCCAGAGGCTCCGAGATGCACCGAAGACGGTGGCAGCTGCTGAAAAGAAGGGCAGCGGTGAGTTTGTCGACAAGCAAGAACATAGGCAGCTGCCTGTGCTTGGGAAGGAGCAGCTGCCTGGTTTTGGCAATTGCCTTCACAGCGCCCAGAAGCCCGGTGCTCTGCTGCTTTGTTTTTCGCAGTCAGTCAATTGCACACTAGTGAAGCTGAGCCAGGCTCTTCAGCTTTGCTGCTTTTGAGCAACTGTGCTCCACTTAGGCTCTGTGACATCTCTCGAGGTTGTTTGCCTCGGCCAGGCTGGAAAGTGCCCGCTAGTACCTAGAGCTGGGCAGGAGAGGGCAGAGAGCACTTCCATCTGACAGCAGGTTGCAGATTGCCTCGGAAAGAGCCGTGTCCTTGGAATGTGCAGCAAATCCTCTTTCTTTGCAAACCGCGGTTAGTGTGCAGTGCAGGTACGCTCTCCCCTTGCCAAATGGAGTGGGAAAGCTTTTCGCTAAGCTAGAGATGACTAGAGAAGCAGAAGCGCGGCTCCGGAGCTATCCGGAGGAAAGTGCCGTTTCCCGGCGTCTTTCGGCTTGAAGCGGCGCTCCGGAGCGCTGCGCTGCCGCTCTACTGAGCTGTGCGTGAATTAGCCGCTTCTTCGCCTCCGAGAAGCAGAGATCGCGGTTGCTCGGAAGAGGCGAAGAACGAAGCCGCAAAGAAGCGGGCTTGTGTGCGAAGCCTTCCGACTGCCAGAGGACGGTGGCTGCCGCTCTCCTGTCTGTTGAATTCACTCTCGGCAAGCGAATGGAAAGCGTTCCAGGACAACTTGCCGGGGTTTTGACTTGGTCCTGATGCGTCCCACCTTGGCAAGTCTTGCTCGTCGCCAGAGGCTCCGAGATGCACAGAAGACGGTGGCAGCTGCTGAAAAGAAGGGCAGCGGTGAGTTTGTCGACAAGCAAGAACATAGGCAGCTGCCTGTGCTTGGGAAGGAGCAGCTGCCTGGTTTTGGCAATTGCCTTCACAGCGCCCAGAAGCCCGGTGCTCTGCTGCTTTGTTTTTCGCAGTCAGTCAATTGCACACTAGTGAAGCTGAGCCAGGCTCTTCAGCTTTGCTGCTTTTGAGCATCTGTGCTCCACTTAGGCTCTGTGACATCTCTCGAGGTTGTTTGCCTCGGCCAGGCTGGAAAGTTCCCGCTAGTACCTAGAGCTGGGCAGGAGAGGGCAGAGAGCACTTCCATCTGACAGCAGGTTGCAGATTGCCTCGGAAAGAGCCGTGTCCTTGGAATGTGCAGCAAATCCTCTTTCTTTGCAAACCGCGGTTAGTGTGCAGTGCAGGTACGCTCTCCCCTTGCCAAATGGAGTGGGAAAGCTTTTCGCTAAGCTAGAGATGACTAGAGAAGCAGAAGCGCGGCTCCGGAGCTATCCGGAGGAAAGTGCCGTTTCCCGGCGTCTTTCGGCTTGAAGCGGCGCTCCGGAGCGCTGCGCTGCCGCTCTACTGAGCTGTGCGCGAATTAGCCGCTTCTTCGCCTCCGAGAAGCAGAGATGGCGGTTGCTTGGAAGAGGCGAAGAACGAAGCCGCAAAGAAGCGGGCTTGTGTGCGAAGCCTTCCGACTGCCAGAGGACGGTGGCTGCCGCTCTCCTGCCTCTTGAATTCACTCTCGGCAAGCGAATGGAAAGCGTTCCAGGACAACTTGCCGGGGTTTTGACTTGGTCCTGATGCGTCCCACCTTGGCAAGTCTTGCTCGTCGCCAGAGGCTCCGAGATGCACAGAAGACGGTGGCAGCTGCTGAAAAGAAGGGCAGCGGTGAGTTTGTCGACAAGCAAGAACATAGGCAGCTGCCTGTGCTTGGGAAGGAGCAGCTGCCTGGTTTTGGCAATTGCCTTCACAGCGCCCAGAAGCCCGGTGCTCTGCTGCTTTGTTTTTCGCAGTCAGTCAATTGCACACTAGTGAAGCTGAGCCAGGCTCTTCAGCTTTGCTGCTTTTGAGCATCTGTGCTCCACTTAGGCTCTGTGACATCTCTCGAGGTTGTTTGCCTCGGCCAGGCTGGAAAGTTCCCGCTAGTACCTAGAGCTGGGCAGGAGAGGGCAGAGAGCACTTCCATCTGACAGCAGGTTGCAGATTGCCTCGGAAAGAGCCGTGTCCTTGGAATGTGCAGCAAATCCTCTTTCTTTGCAAACCGCGGTTAGTGTGCAGTGCAGGTACGCTCTCCCCTTGCCAAATGGAGTGGGAAAGCTTTTCGCTAAGCTAGAGATGACTAGAGAAGCAGAAGCGCGGCTCCGGAGCTATCCGGAGGAAAGTGCCGTTTCCCGGCGTCTTTCGGCTTGAAGCGGCGCTCCGGAGCGCTGCGCTGCCGCTCTACTGAGCTGTGCGCGAATTAGCCGCTTCTTCGCCTCCGAGAAGCAGAGATGGCGGTTGCTTGGAAGAGGCGAAGAACGAAGCCGCAAAGAAGCGGGCTTGTGTGCGAAGCCTTCCGACTGCCAGAGGACGGTGGCTGCCGCTCTCCTGCCTCTTGAATTCACTCTCGGCAAGCGAATGGAAAGCGTTCCAGGACAACTTGCCTGGGTTTTGACTTGGTCCTGATGCGTCCCACCTTGGCAAGTCTTGCTCGTCGCCAGAGGCTCCGAGATGCACCGAAGACAGTGGCAGCTGCTGAAAAGAAAGGCAGCGGTGAGTTTGTCGACAAGCAAGAACATAGGCAGCTGCCTGTGCTTGGGAAGGAGCAGCTGCCTGGTTTTGGCAATTGCCTTCACAGCGCCCAGAAGCCCGGTGCTCTGCTGCTTTGTTTTTCGCAGTCAGTCAATTGCACACTAGTGAAGCTGAGCCAGGCTCTTCAGCTTTGCTGCTTTTGAGCAACTGTGCTCCACTTAGGCTCTGTGACATCTCTCGAGGTTGTTTGCCTCGGCCAGGCTGGAAAGTGCCCGCTAGTACCTAGAGCTGGGCAGGAGAGGGCAGAGAGCACTTCCATCTGACAGCAGGTTGCAGATTGCCTCGGAAAGAGCCGTGTCCTTGGAATGTGCAGCAAATCCTCTTTCTTTGCAAACCGCGGTTAGTGTGCAGTGCAGGTACGCTCTCCCCTTGCCAAATGGAGTGGGAAAGCTTTTCGCTAAGCTAGAGATGACTAGAGAAGCAGAAGCGCGGCTCCGGAGCTATCCGGAGGAAAGTGCCGTTTCCCGGCGTCTTTCGGCTTGAAGCGGCGCTCCGGAGCGCTCCGCTGCCGCTCTACTGAGCTGTGCGCGAATTAGCCGTTTCTTCGCCTCCGAGAAGCAGAGATGGCGGTTGCTTGGAAGAGGCGAAGAACGAAGCCGCAAAGAAGCGGGCTTGTGTGCGAAGCCTTCCGACTGCCAGAGGACGGTGGCTGCCGCTCTCCTGCCTCTTGAATTCACTCTCGGCAAGCGAATGGAAAGCGTTCCAGGACAACTTGCCTGGGTTTTGACTTGGTCCTGATGCGTCCCACCTTGGCAAGTCTTGCTCGTCACCAGAGGCTCCGAGATGCACCGAAGACGGTGGCAGCTGCTGAAAAGAAAGGCAGCGGTGAGTTTGTCGACAAGCAAGAACATAGGCAGCTGCCTGTGCTTGGGAAGGAGCAGCTGCCTGGTTTTGGCAATTGCCTTCACAGCGCCCAGAAGCCCGGTGCTCTGCTGCTTTGTTTTTCGCAGTCAGTCAATTGCACACTAGTGAAGCTGAGCCAGGCTCTTCAGCTTTGCTGCTTTTGAGCAACTGTGCTCCACTTAGGCTCTGTGACATCTCTCGAGGTTGTTTGCCTCGGCCAGGCTGGAAAGTGCCCGCTAGTACCTAGAGCTGGGCAGGAGAGGGCAGAGAGCACTTCCATCTGACAGCAGGTTGCAGATTGCCTCGGAAAGAGCCGTGTCCTTGGAATGTGCAGCAAATCCTCTTTCTTTGCAAACCGCGGTTAGTGTGCAGTGCAGGTACGCTCTCCCCTTGCCAAATGGAGTGGGAAAGCTTTTCGCTAAGCTAGAGATGACTAGAGAAGCAGAAGCGCGGCTCCGGAGCTATCCGGAGGAAAGTGCCGTTTCCCGGCGTCTTTCGGCTTGAAGCGGCGCTCCGGAGCGCTGCGCTGCCGCTCTACTGAGCTGTGCGCGAATTAGCCGCTTCTTCGCCTCCGAGAAGCAGAGATGGCGGTTGCTTGGAAGAGGCGAAGAACGACGCCGCAAAGAAGCGGGCTTGTGTGCGAAGCCTTCCGACTGCCAGAGGACGGTGGCTGCCGCTCTCCTGCCTCTTGAATTCACTCTCGGCAAGCGAATGGAAAGCGTTCCAGGACAACTTGCCTGGGTTTTTACTTGGTCCTGATGCGTCCCACCTTGGCAAGTCTTGCTCGTCACCAGAGGCTCCGAGATGCACAGAAGACGGTGGCAGCTGCTGAAAAGAAAGGCAGCGGTGAGTTTGTCGACAAGCAAGAACATAGGCAGCTGCCTGTGCTTGGGAAGGAGCAGCTGCCTGGTTTTGGCAATTGCCTTCACAGCGCCCAGAAGCCCGGTGCTCTGCTGCTTTGTTTTTCGCAGTCAGTCAATTGCACACTAGTGAAGCTGAGCCAGGCTCTTCAGCTTTGCTGCTTTTGAGCATCTGTGCTCCACTTATGCTCTGTGACATCTCTGGAGGTTGTTTGCCTCGGCCAGGCTGGAAAGTGCCCGCTAGTACCTAGAGCTGGGCAGGAGAGGGCAGAGAGCACTTCCATCTGACAGCAGGTTGCAGATTGCCTCAGAAAGAGCCGTGTCCTTGGAATGTGCAGCAAATCCTCTTTCTTTGCAAACCGCGGTTAGTGTGCAGTGCAGGTACGCTCTCCCCTTGCCAAATGGAGTGGGAAAGCTTTTCGCTAAGCTAGAGATGACTAGAGAAGCAGAAGCGCGGCTCCGGAGCTATCCGGAGGAAAGTGCCGTTTCCCGGGGTCTTTCGGCTTGAAGCGGCGCTCCGGAGCGCTCCGCTGCCGCTCTACTGAGCTGTGCGCGAATTAGCCGCTTCTTCGCCTCCGAGAAGCAGAGATCGCGGTTGCTTGGAAGAGGCGAAGAACGAAGCCACAAAGAAGCGGGCTTGTGTGCGAAGCCTTCCGACTGCCAGAGGACGGTGGCTGCCGCTCTCCTGCCTGTTGAATTCACTCTCGGCAAGCGAATGGAAAGCGTTCCAGGACAACTTGCCTGGGTTTTGACTTGGTCCTGATGCGTCCCACCTTGGCAAGTCTTGCTCGTCGCCAGAGGCTCCGAGATGCACAGAAGACGGTGGCAGCTGCTGAAAAGAAGGGCAGCGGTGAGTTTGTCGACAAGCAAGAACATAGGCAGCTGCCTGTGCTTGGGAAGGAGCAGCTGCCTGGTTTTGGCAATTGCCTTCACAGCGCCCAGAAGCCCGGTGCTCTGCTGCTTTGTTTTTCGCAGTCAGTCAATTGCACACTAGTGAAGCTGAGCCAGGCTCTTCAGCTTTGCTGCTTTTGAGCATCTGTGCTCCACTTATGCTCTGTGACATCTCTGGAGGTTGTTTGCCTCGGCCAGGCTGGAAAGTGCCCGCTAGTACCTAGAGCTGGGCAGGAGAGGGCAGAGAGCACTTCCATCTGACAGCAGGTTGCAGATTGCCTCAGAAAGAGCCGTGTCCTTGGAATGTGCAGCAAATCCTCTTTCTTTGCAAACCGCGGTTAGTGTGCAGTGCAGGTACGCTCTCCCCTTGCCAAATGGAGTGGGAAAGCTTTTCGCTAAGCTAGAGATGACTAGAGAAGCAGAAGCGCGGCTCCGGAGCTATCCGGAGGAAAGTGCCGTTTCCCGGGGTCTTTCGGCTTGAAGCGGCGCTCCGGAGCGCTGCGCTGCCGCTCTACTGAGCTGTGCGCGAATTAGCCGCTTCTTCGCCTCCGAGAAGCAGAGATCGCGGTTGCTTGGAAGAGGCGAAGAACGAAGCCACAAAGAAGCGGGCTTGTGTGCGAAGCCTTCCGACTGCCAGAGGACGGTGGCTGCCGCTCTCCTGCCTGTTGAATTCACTCTCGGCAAGCGAATGGAAAGCGTTCCAGGACAACTTGCCTGGGTTTTGACTTGGTCCTGATGCGTCCCACCTTGGCAAGTCTTGCTCGTCGCCAGAGGCTCCGAGATGCACAGAAGACGGTGGCAGCTGCTGAAAAGAAGGGCAGCGGTGAGTTTGTCGACAAGCAAGAACATAGGCAGCTGCCTGTGCTTGGGAAGGAGCAGCTGCCTGGTTTTGGCAATTGCCTTCACAGCGCCCAGAAGCCCGGTGCTCTGCTGCTTTGTTTTTCGCAGTCAGTCAATTGCACACTAGTGAAGCTGAGCCAGGCTCTTCAGCTTTGCTGCTTTTGAGCATCTGTGCTCCACTTATGCTCTGTGACATCTCTGGAGGTTGTTTGCCTCGGCCAGGCTGGAAAGTGCCCGCTAGTACCTAGAGCTGGGCAGGAGAGGGCAGAGAGCACTTCCATCTGACAGCAGGTTGCAGATTGCCTCGGAAAGAGCCGTGTCCTTGGAATGTGCAGCAAATCCTCTTTCTTTGCAAACCGCGGTTAGTGTGCAGTGCAGGTACGCTCTCCCCTTGCCAAATGGAGTGGGAAAGCTTTTCGCTAAGCTAGAGATGACTAGAGAAGCAGAAGCGCGGCTCCGGAGCTATCCGGAGGAAAGTGCCGTTTCCCGGCGTCTTTCGGCTTGAAGCGGCGCTCCGGAGCGCTCCGCTGCCGCTCTACTGAGCTGTGCGCGAATTAGCCGTTTCTTCGCCTCCGAGAAGCAGAGATGGCGGTTGCTTGGAAGAGGCGAAGAACGAAGCCGCAAAGAAGCGGGCTTGTGTGCGAAGCCTTCCGACTGCCAGAGGACGGTGGCTGCCGCTCTCCTGCCTCTTGAATTCACTCTCGGCAAGCGAATGGAAAGCGTTCCAGGACAACTTGCCTGGGTTTTGACTTGGTCCTGATGCGTCCCACCTTGGCAAGTCTTGCTCGTCACCAGAGGCTCCGAGATGCACCGAAGACGGTGGCAGCTGCTGAAAAGAAAGGCAGCGGTGAGTTTGTCGACAAGCAAGAACATAGGCAGCTGCCTGTGCTTGGGAAGGAGCAGCTGCCTGGTTTTGGCAATTGCCTTCACAGCGCCCAGAAGCCCGGTGCTCTGCTGCTTTGTTTTTCGCAGTCAGTCAATTGCACACTAGTGAAGCTGAGCCAGGCTCTTCAGCTTTGCTGCTTTTGAGCAACTGTGCTCCACTTAGGCTCTGTGACATCTCTCGAGGTTGTTTGCCTCGGCCAGGCTGGAAAGTGCCCGCTAGTACCTAGAGCTGGGCAGGAGAGGGCAGAGAGCACTTCCATCTGACAGCAGGTTGCAGATTGCCTCGGAAAGAGCCGTGTCCTTGGAATGTGCAGCAAATCCTCTTTCTTTGCAAACCGCGGTTAGTGTGCAGTGCAGGTACGCTCTCCCCTTGCCAAATGGAGTGGGAAAGCTTTTCGCTAAGCTAGAGATGACTAGAGAAGCAGAAGCGCGGCTCCGGAGCTATCCGGAGGAAAGTGCCGTTTCCCGGCGTCTTTCGGCTTGAAGCGGCGCTCCGGAGCGCTGCGCTGCCGCTCTACTGAGCTGTGCGCGAATTAGCCGCTTCTTCGCCTCCGAGAAGCAGAGATGGCGGTTGCTTGGAAGAGGCGAAGAACGAAGCCGCAAAGAAGCGGGCTTGTGTGCGAAGCCTTCCGACTGCCAGAGGACGGTGGCTGCCGCTCTCCTGCCTCTTGAATTCACTCTCGGCAAGCGAATGGAAAGCGTTCCAGGACAACTTGCCTGGGTTTTTACTTGGTCCTGATGCGTCCCACCTTGGCAAGTCTTGCTCGTCACCAGAGGCTCCGAGATGCACAGAAGACGGTGGCAGCTGCTGAAAAGAAAGGCAGCGGTGAGTTTGTCGACAAGCAAGAACATAGGCAGCTGCCTGTGCTTGGGAAGGAGCAGCTGCCTGGTTTTGGCAATTGCCTTCACAGCGCCCAGAAGCCCGGTGCTCTGCTGCTTTGTTTTTCGCAGTCAGTCAATTGCACACTAGTGAAGCTGAGCCAGGCTCTTCAGCTTTGCTGCTTTTGAGCATCTGTGCTCCACTTATGCTCTGTGACATCTCTGGAGGTTGTTTGCCTCGGCCAGGCTGGAAAGTGCCCGCTAGTACCTAGAGCTGGGCAGGAGAGGGCAGAGAGCACTTCCATCTGACAGCAGGTTGCAGATTGCCTCAGAAAGAGCCGTGTCCTTGGAATGTGCAGCAAATCCTCTTTCTTTGCAAACCGCGGTTAGTGTGCAGTGCAGGTACGCTCTCCCCTTGCCAAATGGAGTGGGAAAGCTTTTCGCTAAGCTAGAGATGACTAGAGAAGCAGAAGCGCGGCTCCGGAGCTATCCGGAGGAAAGTGCCGTTTCCCGGGGTCTTTCGGCTTGAAGCGGCGCTCCGGAGCGCTCCGCTGCCGCTCTACTGAGCTGTGCGCGAATTAGCCGCTTCTTCGCCTCCGAGAAGCAGAGATCGCGGTTGCTTGGAAGAGGCGAAGAACGAAGCCACAAAGAAGCGGGCTTGTGTGCGAAGCCTTCCGACTGCCAGAGGACGGTGGCTGCCGCTCTCCTGCCTGTTGAATTCACTCTCGGCAAGCGAATGGAAAGCGTTCCAGGACAACTTGCCTGGGTTTTGACTTGGTCCTGATGCGTCCCACCTTGGCAAGTCTTGCTCGTCGCCAGAGGCTCCGAGATGCACAGAAGACGGTGGCAGCTGCTGAAAAGAAGGGCAGCGGTGAGTTTGTCGACAAGCAAGAACATAGGCAGCTGCCTGTGCTTGGGAAGGAGCAGCTGCCTGGTTTTGGCAATTGCCTTCACAGCGCCCAGAAGCCCGGTGCTCTGCTGCTTTGTTTTTCGCAGTCAGTCAATTGCACACTAGTGAAGCTGAGCCAGGCTCTTCAGCTTTGCTGCTTTTGAGCATCTGTGCTCCACTTATGCTCTGTGACATCTCTGGAGGTTGTTTGCCTCGGCCAGGCTGGAAAGTGCCCGCTAGTACCTAGAGCTGGGCAGGAGAGGGCAGAGAGCACTTCCATCTGACAGCAGGTTGCAGATTGCCTCAGAAAGAGCCGTGTCCTTGGAATGTGCAGCAAATCCTCTTTCTTTGCAAACCGCGGTTAGTGTGCAGTGCAGGTACGCTCTCCCCTTGCCAAATGGAGTGGGAAAGCTTTTCGCTAAGCTAGAGATGACTAGAGAAGCAGAAGCGCGGCTCCGGAGCTATCCGGAGGAAAGTGCCGTTTCCCGGGGTCTTTCGGCTTGAAGCGGCGCTCCGGAGCGCTGCGCTGCCGCTCTACTGAGCTGTGCGCGAATTAGCCGCTTCTTCGCCTCCGAGAAGCAGAGATGGCGGTTGCTTGGAAGAGGCGAAGAACGAAGCCACAAAGAAGCGGGCTTGTGTGCGAAGCCTTCCGACTGCCAGAGGACGGTGGCTGCCGCTCTCCTGCCTGTTGAATTCACTCTCGGCAAGCGAATGGAAAGCGTTCCAGGACAACTTGCCTGGGTTTTGACTTGGTCCTGATGCGTCCCACCTTGGCAAGTCTTGCTCGTCGCCAGAGGCTCCGAGATGCACAGAAGACGGTGGCAGCTGCTGAAAAGAAGGGCAGCGGTGAGTTTGTCGACAAGCAAGAACATAGGCAGCTGCCTGTGCTTGGGAAGGAGCAGCTGCCTGGTTTTGGCAATTGCCTTCACAGCGCCCAGAAGCCCGGTGCTCTGCTGCTTTGTTTTTCGCAGTCAGTCAATTGCACACTAGTGAAGCTGAGCCAGGCTCTTCAGCTTTGCTGCTTTTGAGCAACTGTGCTCCACTTAGGCTCTGTGACATCTCTCGAGGTTGTTTGCCTCGGCCAGGCTGGAAAGTGCCCGCTAGTACCTAGAGCTGGGCAGGAGAGGGCAGAGAGCACTTCCATCTGACAGCAGGTTGCAGATTGCCTCGGAAAGAGCCGTGTCCTTGGAATGTGCAGCAAATCCTCTTTCTTTGCAAACCGCGGTTAGTGTGCAGTGCAGGTACGCTCTCCCCTTGCCAAATGGAGTGGGAAAGCTTTTCGCTAAGCTAGAGATGACTAGAGAAGCAGAAGCGCGGCTCCGGAGCTATCCGGAGGAAAGTGCCGTTTCCCGGCGTCTTTCGGCTTGAAGCGGCGCTCCGGAGCGCTCCGCTGCCGCTCTACTGAGCTGTGCGCGAATTAGCCGCTTCTTCGCCTCCGAGAAGCAGAGATCGCGGTTGCTCGGAAGAGGCGAAGAACGAAGCCGCAAAGAAGCGGGCTTGTGTGCGAAGCCTTCCGACTGCCAGAGGACGGTGGCTGCCGCTCTCCTGTCTGTTGAATTCACTCGCGGCAAGCGAATGGAAAGCGTTCCAGGACAACTTGCCGGGGTTTTGACTTGGTCCTGATGCGTCCCACCTTGGCAAGTCTTGCTCGTCGCCAGAGGCTCCGAGATGCACAGAAGACGGTGGCAGCTGCTGAAAAGAAGGGCAGCGGTGAGTTTGTCGACAAGCAAGAACATAGGCAGCTGCCTGTGCTTGGGAAGGAGCAGCTGCCTGGTTTTGGCAATTGCCTTCACAGCGCCCAGAAGCCCGGTGCTCTGCTGCTTTGTTTTTCGCAGTCAGTCAATTGCACACTAGTGAAGCTGAGCCAGGCTCTTCAGCTTTGCTGCTTTTGAGCATCTGTGCTCCACTTAGGCTCTGTGACATCTCTCGAGGTTGTTTGCCTCGGCCAGGCTGGAAAGTTCCCGCTAGTACCTAGAGCTGGGCAGGAGAGGGCAGAGAGCACTTCCATCTGACAGCAGGTTGCAGATTGCCTCGGAAAGAGCCGTGTCCTTGGAATGTGCAGCAAATCCTCTTTCTTTGCAAACCGCGGTTAGTGTGCAGTGCAGGTACGCTCTCCCCTTGCCAAATGGAGTGGGAAAGCTTTTCGCTAAGCTAGAGATGACTAGAGAAGCAGAAGCGCGGCTCCGGAGCTATCCGGAAGAAAGTGCCGTTTCCCGGCGTCTTTCGGCTTGAAGCGGCGCTCCGGAGCGCTGCGCTGCCGCTCTACTGAGCTGTGCGCGAATTAGCCGCTTCTTCGCCTCCGAGAAGCAGAGATGGCGGTTGCTCGGAAGAGGCGAAGAACGAAGCCGCAAAGAAGCGGGCTTGTGTGCGAAGCCTTCCGACTGCCAGAGGACGGTGGCTGCCGCTCTCCTGCCTCTTGAATTCACTCTCGGCAAGCGAATGGAAAGCGTTCCAGGACAACTTGCCTGGGTTTTTACTTGGTCCTGATGCGTCCCACCTTGGCAAGTCTTGCTCGTCACCAGAGGCTCCGAGATGCACAGAAGACGGTGGCAGCTGCTGAAAAGAAAGGCAGCGGTGAGTTTGTCGACAAGCAAGAACATAGGCAGCTGCCTGTGCTTGGGAAGGAGCAGCTGCCTGGTTTTGGCAATTGCCTTCACAGCGCCCAGAAGCCCGGTGCTCTGCTGCTTTGTTTTTCGCAGTCAGTCAATTGCACACTAGTGAAGCTGAGCCAGGCTCTTCAGCTTTGCTGCTTTTGAGCAACTGTGCTCCACTTAGGCTCTGTGACATCTCTCGAGGTTGTTTGCCTCGGCCAGGCTGGAAAGTGCCCGCTAGTACCTAGAGCTGGGCAGGAGAGGGCAGAGAGCACTTCCATCTGACAGCAGGTTGCAGATTGCCTCGGAAAGAGCCGTGTCCTTGGAATGTGCAGCAAATCCTCTTTCTTTGCAAACCGCGGTTAGTGTGCAGTGCAGGTACGCTCTCCCCTTGCCAAATGGAGTGGGAAAGCTTTTCGCTAAGCTAGAGATGACTAGAGAAGCAGAAGCGCGGCTCCGGAGCTATCCGGAGGAAAGTGCCGTTTCCCGGCGTCTTTCGGCTTGAAGCGGCGCTCCGGAGCGCTCCGCTGCCGCTCTACTGAGCTGTGCGCGAATTAGCCGCTTCTTCGCCTCCGAGAAGCAGAGATGGCGGTTGCTTGGAAGAGGCGAAGAACGAAGCCGCAAAGAAGCGGGCTTGTGTGCGAAGCCTTCCGACTGCCAGAGGACGGTGGCTGCCGCTCTCCTGCCTCTTGAATTCACTCTCTGCAAGCGAATGGAAAGCGTTCCAGGACAACTTGCCTGGGTTTTGACTTGGTCCTGATGCGTCCCACCTTGGCAAGTCTTGCTCGTCGCCAGAGGCTCCGAGATACACAGAAGACGGTGGCAGCTGCTGAAAAGAAGGGCAGCGGTGAGTTTGTCGACAAGCAAGAACATAGGCAGCTGCCTGTGCTTGGGAAGGAGCAGCTGCCTGGTTTTGGCAATTGCCTTCACAGCGCCCAGAAGCCCGGTGCTCTGCTGCTTTGTTTTTCGCAGTCAGTCAATTGCACACTAGTGAAGCTGAGCCAGGCTCTTCAGCTTTGCTGCTTTTGAGCAACTGTGCTCCACTTAGGCTCTGTGACATCTCTCGAGGTTGTTTGCCTCGGCCAGGCTGGAAAGTGCCCGCTAGTACCTAGAGCTGGGCAGGAGAGGGCAGAGAGCACTTCCATCTGACAGCAGGTTGCAGATTGCCTCGGAAAGAGCCGTGTCCTTGGAATGTGCAGCAAATCCTCTTTCTTTGCAAACCGCGGTTAGTGTGCAGTGCAGGTACGCTCTCCCCTTGCCAAATGGAGTGGGAAAGCTTTTCGCTAAGCTAGAGATGACTAGAGAAGCAGAAGCGCGGCTCCGGAGCTATCCGGAGGAAAGTGCCGTTTCCCGGCGTCTTTCGGCTTGAAGCGGCGCTCCGGAGCGCTCCGCTGCCGCTCTACTGAGCTGTGCGCGAATTAGCCGCTTCTTCGCCTCCGAGAAGCAGAGATGGCGGTTGCTTGGAAGAGGCGAAGAACGAAGCCGCAAAGAAGCGGGCTTGTGTGCGAAGCCTTCCGACTGCCAGAGGACGGTGGCTGCCGCTCTCCTGCCTCTTGAATTCACTCTCTGCAAGCGAATGGAAAGCGTTCCAGGACAACTTGCCTGGGTTTTGACTTGGTCCTGATGCGTCCCACCTTGGCAAGTCTTGCTCGTCGCCAGAGGCTCCGAGATACACAGAAGACGGTGGCAGCTGCTGAAAAGAAGGGCAGCGGTGAGTTTGTCGACAAGCAAGAACATAGGCAGCTGCCTGTGCTTGGGAAGGAGCAGCTGCCTGGTTTTGGCAATTGCCTTCACAGCGCCCAGAAGCCCGGTGCTCTGCTGCTTTGTTTTTCGCAGTCAGTCAATTGCACACTAGTGAAGCTGAGCCAGGCTCTTCAGCTTTGCTGCTTTTGAGCATCTGTGCTCCACTTATGCTCTGTGACATCTCTGGAGGTTGTTTGCCTCACCCAGGCTGGAAAGTGCCCGCTAGTACCTAGAGCTGGGCAGGAGAGGGCAGAGAGCACTTCCATCTGACAGCAGGTTGCAGATTGCCTCGGAAAGAGCCGTGTCCTTGGAATGTGCAGCAAATCCTCTTTCTTTGCAAACCGCGGTTAGTGTGCAGTGCAGGTACGCTCTCCCCTTGCCAAATGGAGTGGGAAAGCTTTTCGCTAAGCTAGAGATGACTAGAGAAGCAGAAGCGCGGCTCCGGAGCTATCCGGAGGAAAGTGCCGTTTCCCGGCGTCTTTCGGCTTGAAGCGGCGCTCCGGAGCGCTCCGCTGCCGCTCTACTGAGCTGTGCGCGAATTAGCCGCTTCTTCGCCTCCGAGAAGCAGAGATCGCGGTTGCTCGGAAGAGGTGAAGAACGAAGCCGCAAAGAAGCGGGCTTGTGTGCGAAGCCTTCCGACTGCCAGAGGACGGTGGCTGCCGCTCTCCTGTCTGTTGAATTCACTCGCGGCAAGCGAATGGAAAGCGTTCCAGGACAACTTGCCGGGGTTTTGACTTGGTCCTGATGCGTCCCACCTTGGCAAGTCTTGCTCGTCGCCAGAGGCTCCGAGATGCACCGAAGACGGTGGCAGCTGCTGAAAAGAAGGGCAGCGGTGAGTTTGTCGACAAGCAAGAACATAGGCAGCTGCCTGTGCTTGGGAAGGAGCAGCTGCCTGGTTTTGGCAATTGCCTTCACAGCGCCCAGAAGCCCGGTGCTCTGCTGCTTTGTTTTTCGCAGTCAGTCAATTGCACACTAGTGAAGCTGAGCCAGGCTCTTCAGCTTTGCTGCTTTTGAGCAACTGTGCTCCACTTAGGCTCTGTGACATCTCTCGAGGTTGTTTGCCTCGGCCAGGCTGGAAAGTGCCCGCTAGTACCTAGAGCTGGGCAGGAGAGGGCAGAGAGCACTTCCATCTGACAGCAGGTTGCAGATTGCCTCGGAAAGAGCCGTGTCCTTGGAATGTGCAGCAAATCCTCTTTCTTTGCAAACCGCGGTTAGTGTGCAGTGCAGGTACGCTCTCCCCTTGCCAAATGGAGTGGGAAAGCTTTTCGCTAAGCTAGAGATGACTAGAGAAGCAGAAGCGCGGCTCCGGAGCTATCCGGAGGAAAGTGCCGTTTCCCGGCGTCTTTCGGCTTGAAGCGGCGCTCCGGAGCGCTCCGCTGCCGCTCTACTGAGCTGTGCGTGAATTAGCCGCTTCTTCGCCTCCGAGAAGCAGAGATCGCGGTTGCTCGGAAGAGGCGAAGAACGAAGCCGCAAAGAAGCGGGCTTGTGTGCGAAGCCTTCCGACTGCCAGAGGACGGTGGCTGCCGCTCTCCTGTCTGTTGAATTCACTCTCGGCAAGCGAATGGAAAGCGTTCCAGGACAACTTGCCGGGGTTTTGACTTGGTCCTGATGCGTCCCACCTTGGCAAGTCTTGCTCGTCGCCAGAGGCTCCGAGATGCACAGAAGACGGTGGCAGCTGCTGAAAAGAAGGGCAGCGGTGAGTTTGTCGACAAGCAAGAACATAGGCAGCTGCCTGTGCTTGGGAAGGAGCAGCTGCCTGGTTTTGGCAATTGCCTTCACAGCGCCCAGAAGCCCGGTGCTCTGCTGCTTTGTTTTTCGCAGTCAGTCAATTGCACACTAGTGAAGCTGAGCCAGGCTCTTCAGCTTTGCTGCTTTTGAGCATCTGTGCTCCACTTAGGCTCTGTGACATCTCTCGAGGTTGTTTGCCTCGGCCAGGCTGGAAAGTTCCCGCTAGTACCTAGAGCTGGGCAGGAGAGGGCAGAGAGCACTTCCATCTGACAGCAGGTTGCAGATTGCCTCGGAAAGAGCCGTGTCCTTGGAATGTGCAGCAAATCCTCTTTCTTTGCAAACCGCGGTTAGTGTGCAGTGCAGGTACGCTCTCTCCTTGCCAAATGGAGTGGGAAAGCTTTTCGCTAAGCTAGAGATGACTAGAGAAGCAGAAGCGCGGCTCCGGAGCTATCCGGAGGAAAGTGCCGTTTCCCGGCGTCTTTCGGCTTGAAGCGGCGCTCCGGAGCGCTGCGCTGCCGCTCTACTGAGCTGTGCGCGAATTAGCCGCTTCTTCGCCTCCGAGAAGCAGAGATGGCGGTTGCTTGGAAGAGGCGAAGAACGAAGCCGCAAAGAAGCGGGCTTGTGTGCGAAGCCTTCCGACTGCCAGAGGACGGTGGCTGCCGCTCTCCTGCCTCTTGAATTCACTCTCGGCAAGCGAATGGAAAGCGTTCCAGGACAACTTGCCTGGGTTTTGACTTGGTCCTGATGCGTCCCACCTTGGCAAGTCTTGCTCGTCGCCAGAGGCTCCGAGATGCACCGAAGACAGTGGCAGCTGCTGAAAAGAAAGGCAGCGGTGAGTTTGTCGACAAGCAAGAACATAGGCAGCTGCCTGTGCTTGGGAAGGAGCAGCTGCCTGGTTTTGGCAATTGCCTTCACAGCGCCCAGAAGCCCGGTGCTCTGCTGCTTTGTTTTTCGCAGTCAGTCAATTGCACACTAGTGAAGCTGAGCCAGGCTCTTCAGCTTTGCTGCTTTTGAGCAACTGTGCTCCACTTAGGCTCTGTGACATCTCTCGAGGTTGTTTGCCTCGGCCAGGCTGGAAAGTGCCCGCTAGTACCTAGAGCTGGGCAGGAGAGGGCAGAGAGCACTTCCATCTGACAGCAGGTTGCAGATTGCCTCGGAAAGAGCCGTGTCCTTGGAATGTGCAGCAAATCCTCTTTCTTTGCAAACCGCGGTTAGTGTGCAGTGCAGGTACGCTCTCCCCTTGCCAAATGGAGTGGGAAAGCTTTTCGCTAAGCTAGAGATGACTAGAGAAGCAGAAGCGCGGCTCCGGAGCTATCCGGAGGAAAGTGCCGTTTCCCGGCGTCTTTCGGCTTGAAGCGGCGCTCCGGAGCGCTCCGCTGCCGCTCTACTGAGCTGTGCGCGAATTAGCCGCTTCTTCGCCTCCGAGAAGCAGAGATGGCGGTTGCTTGGAAGAGGCGAAGAACGAAGCCGCAAAGAAGCGGGCTTGTGTGCGAAGCCTTCCGACTGCCAGAGGACGGTGGCTGCCGCTCTCCTGCCTCTTGAATTCACTCTCTGCAAGCGAATGGAAAGCGTTCCAGGACAACTTGCCTGGGTTTTGACTTGGTCCTGATGCGTCCCACCTTGGCAAGTCTTGCTCGTCGCCAGAGGCTCCGAGATACACAGAAGACGGTGGCAGCTGCTGAAAAGAAGGGCAGCGGTGAGTTTGTCGACAAGCAAGAACATAGGCAGCTGCCTGTGCTTGGGAAGGAGCAGCTGCCTGGTTTTGGCAATTGCCTTCACAGCGCCCAGAAGCCCGGTGCTCTGCTGCTTTGTTTTTCGCAGTCAGTCAATTGCACACTAGTGAAGCTGAGCCAGGCTCTTCAGCTTTGCTGCTTTTGAGCATCTGTGCTCCACTTATGCTCTGTGACATCTCTGGAGGTTGTTTGCCTCACCCAGGCTGGAAAGTGCCCGCTAGTACCTAGAGCTGGGCAGGAGAGGGCAGAGAGCACTTCCATCTGAAAGCAGGTTGCAGATTGCCTCGGAAAGAGCCGTGTCCTTGGAATGTGCAGCAAATCCTCTTTCTTTGCAATCCGCGGTTAGTGTGCAGTGCAGGTACGCTCTCCCCTTGCCAAATGGAGTGGGAAAGCTTTTCGCTAAGCTAGAGATGACTAGAGAAGCAGAAGCGCGGCTCCGGAGCTATCCGGAAGAAAGTGCCGTTTCCCGGCGTCTTTCGGCTTGAAGCGGCGCTCCGGAGCGCTGCGCTGCCGCTCTACTGAGCTGTGCGCGAATTAGCCGCTTCTTCGCCTCCGAGAAGCAGAGATGGCGGTTGCTTGGAAGAGGCGAAGAACGAAGCCGCAAAGAAGCGGGCTTGTGTGCGAAGCCTTCCGACTGCCAGAGGACGGTGGCTGCCGCTCTCCTGCCTCTTGAATTCACTCTCGGCAAGCGAATGGAAAGCGTTCCAGGACAACTTGCCTGGGTTTTTACTTGGTCCTGATGCGTCCCACCTTGGCAAGTCTTGCTCGTCACCAGAGGCTCCGAGATGCACCGAAGACGGTGGCAGCTGCTGAAAAGAAAGGCAGCGGTGAGTTTGTCGACAAGCAAGAACATAGGCAGCTGCCTGTGCTTGGGAAGGAGCAGCTGCCTGGTTTTGGCAATTGCCTTCACAGCGCCCAGAAGCCCGGTGCTCTGCTGCTTTGTTTTTCGCAGTCAGTCAATTGCACACTAGTGAAGCTGAGCCAGGCTCTTCAGCTTTGCTGCTTTTGAGCAACTGTGCTCCACTTAGGCTCTGTGACATCTCTCGAGGTTGTTTGCCTCGGCCAGGCTGGAAAGTGCCCGCTAGTACCTAGAGCTGGGCAGGAGAGGGCAGAGAGCACTTCCATCTGACAGCAGGTTGCAGATTGCCTCGGAAAGAGCCGTGTCCTTGGAATGTGCAGCAAATCCTCTTTCTTTGCAAACCGCGGTTAGTGTGCAGTGCAGGTACGCTCTCCCCTTGCCAAATGGAGTGGGAAAGCTTTTCGCTAAGCTAGAGATGACTAGAGAAGCAGAAGCGCGGCTCCGGAGCTATCCGGAGGAAAGTGCCGTTTCCCGGCGTCTTTCGGCTTGAAGCGGCGCTCCGGAGCGCTGCGCTGCCGCTCTACTGAGCTGTGCGCGAATTAGCCGCTTCTTCGCCTCCGAGAAGCAGAGATCGCGGTTGCTTGGAAGAGGCGAAGAACGAAGCCGCAAAGAAGCGGGCTTGTGTGCGAAGCCTTCCGACTGCCAGAGGACGGTGGCTGCCGCTCTCCTGCCTCTTGAATTCACTCTCGGCAAGCGAATGGAAAGCGTTCCAGGACAACTTGCCTGGGTTTTTACTTGGTCCTGATGCGTCCCACCTTGGCAAGTCTTGCTCGTCACCAGAGGCTCCGAGATGCACCGAAGACGGTGGCAGCTGCTGAAAAGAAAGGCAGCGGTGAGTTTGTCGACAAGCAAGAACATAGGCAGCTGCCTGTGCTTGGGAAGGAGCAGCTGCCTGGTTTTGGCAATTGCCTTCACAGCGCCCAGAAGCCCGGTGCTCTGCTGCTTTGTTTTTCGCAGTCAGTCAATTGCACACTAGTGAAGCTGAGCCAGGCTCTTCAGCTTTGCTGCTTTTGAGCATCTGTGCTCCACTTATGCTCTGTGACATCTCTGGAGGTTGTTTGCCTCGGCCAGGCTGGAAAGTGCCCGCTAGTACCTAGAGCTGGGCAGGAGAGGGCAGAGAGCACTTCCATCTGACAGCAGGTTGCAGATTGCCTCAGAAAGAGCCGTGTCCTTGGAATGTGCAGCAAATCCTCTTTCTTTGCAAACCGCGGTTAGTGTGCAGTGCAGGTACGCTCTCCCCTTGCCAACTGGAGTGGGAAAGCTTTTCGCTAAGCTAGAGATGACTAGAGAAGCAGAAGCGCGGCTCCGGAGCTATCCGGAGGAAAGTGCCGCTTCCCGGCGTCTTTCGGCTTGAAGCGGCGCTCCGGAGCGCTCCGCTGCCGCTCTACTGAGCTGTGCGCGAATTAGCCGCTTCTTCGCCTCCGAGAAGCAGAGATCGCGGTTGCTTGGAAGAGGCGAAGAACGAAGCCACAAAGAAGCGGGCTTGTGTGCGAAGCCTTCCGACTGCCAGAGGACGGTGGCTGCCGCTCTCCTGCCTGTTGAATTCACTCTCGGCAAGCGAATGGAAAGCGTTCCAGGACAACTTGCCTGGGTTTTGACTTGGTCCTGATGCGTCCCACCTTGGCAAGTCTTGCTCGTCGCCAGAGGCTCCGAGATGCACAGAAGACGGTGGCAGCTGCTGAAAAGAAGGGCAGCGGTGAGTTTGTCGACAAGCAAGAACATAGGCAGCTGCCTGTGCTTGGGAAGGAGCAGCTGCCTGGTTTTGGCAATTGCCTTCACAGCGCCCAGAAGCCCGGTGCTCTGCTGCTTTGTTTTTCGCAGTCAGTCAATTGCACACTAGTGAAGCTGAGCCAGGCTCTTCAGCTTTGCTGCTTTTGAGCATCTGTGCTCCACTTATGCTCTGTGACATCTCTGGAGGTTGTTTGCCTCGGCCAGGCTGGAAAGTGCCCGCTAGTACCTAGAGCTGGGCAGGAGAGGGCAGAGAGCACTTCCATCTGACAGCAGGTTGCAGATTGCCTCAGAAAGAGCCGTGTCCTTGGAATGTGCAGCAAATCCTCTTTCTTTGCAAACCGCGGTTAGTGTGCAGTGCAGGTACGCTCTCCCCTTGCCAAATGGAGTGGGAAAGCTTTTCGCTAAGCTAGAGATGACTAGAGAAGCAGAAGCGCGGCTCCGGAGCTATCCGGAGGAAAGTGCCGTTTCCCGGGGTCTTTCGGCTTGAAGCGGCGCTCCGGAGCGCTCCGCTGCCGCTCTACTGAGCTGTGCGCGAATTAGCCGCTTCTTCGCCTCCGAGAAGCAGAGATCGCGGTTGCTTGGAAGAGGCGAAGAACGAAGCCACAAAGAAGCGGGCTTGTGTGCGAAGCCTTCCGACTGCCAGAGGACGGTGGCTGCCGCTCTCCTGCCTGTTGAATTCACTCTCGGCAAGCGAATGGAAAGCGTTCCAGGACAACTTGCCTGGGTTTTGACTTGGTCCTGATGCGTCCCACCTTGGCAAGTCTTGCTCGTCGCCAGAGGCTCCGAGATGCACAGAAGACGGTGGCAGCTGCTGAAAAGAAGGGCAGCGGTGAGTTTGTCGACAAGCAAGAACATAGGCAGCTGCCTGTGCTTGGGAAGGAGCAGCTGCCTGGTTTTGGCAATTGCCTTCACAGCGCCCAGAAGCCCGGTGCTCTGCTGCTTTGTTTTTCGCAGTCAGTCAATTGCACACTAGTGAAGCTGAGCCAGGCTCTTCAGCTTTGCTGCTTTTGAGCAACTGTGCTCCACTTAGGCTCTGTGACATCTCTCGAGGTTGTTTGCCTCGGCCAGGCTGGAAAGTGCCCGCTAGTACCTAGAGCTGGGCAGGAGAGGGCAGAGAGCACTTCCATCTGACAGCAGGTTGCAGATTGCCTCGGAAAGAGCCGTGTCCTTGGAATGTGCAGCAAATCCTCTTTCTTTGCAAACCGCGGTTAGTGTGCAGTGCAGGTACGCTCTCCCCTTGCCAAATGGAGTGGGAAAGCTTTTCGCTAAGCTAGAGATGACTAGAGAAGCAGAAGCGCGGCTCCGGAGCTATCCGGAGGAAAGTGCCGTTTCCCGGCGTCTTTCGGCTTGAAGCGGCGCTCCGGAGCGCTCCGCTGCCGCTCTACTGAGCTGTGCGCGAATTAGCCGCTTCTTCGCCTCCGAGAAGCAGAGATCGCGGTTGCTCGGAAGAGGCGAAGAACGAAGCCGCAAAGAAGCGGGCTTGTGTGCGAAGCCTTCCGACTGCCAGAGGACGGTGGCTGCCGCTCTCCTGTCTGTTGAATTCACTCGCGGCAAGCGAATGGAAAGCGTTCCAGGACAACTTGCCGGGGTTTTGACTTGGTCCTGATGCGTCCCACCTTGGCAAGTCTTGCTCGTCGCCAGAGGCTCCGAGATGCACAGAAGACGGTGGCAGCTGCTGAAAAGAAGGGCAGCGGTGAGTTTGTCGACAAGCAAGAACATAGGCAGCTGCCTGTGCTTGGGAAGGAGCAGCTGCCTGGTTTTGGCAATTGCCTTCACAGCGCCCAGAAGCCCGGTGCTCTGCTGCTTTGTTTTTCGCAGTCAGTCAATTGCACACTAGTGAAGCTGAGCCAGGCTCTTCAGCTTTGCTGCTTTTGAGCAACTGTGCTCCACTTAGGCTCTGTGACATCTCTCGAGGTTGTTTGCCTCGGCCAGGCTGGAAAGTGCCCGCTAGTACCTAGAGCTGGGCAGGAGAGGGCAGAGAGCACTTCCATCTGACAGCAGGTTGCAGATTGCCTCGGAAAGAGCCGTGTCCTTGGAATGTGCAGCAAATCCTCTTTCTTTGCAAACCGCGGTTAGTGTGCAGTGCAGGTACGCTCTCCCCCTTGCCAAATGGAGTGGGAAAGCTTTTCGCTAAGCTAGAGATGACTAGAGAAGCAGAAGCGCGGCTCCGGAGCTATCCGGAGGAAAGTGCCGTTTCCCGGCGTCTTTCGGCTTGAAGCGGCGCTCCGGAGCGCTCCGCTGCCGCTCTACTGAGCTGTGCGTGAATTAGCCGCTTCTTCGCCTCCGAGAAGCAGAGATCGCGGTTGCTCGGAAGAGGCGAAGAACGAAGCCGCAAAGAAGCGGGCTTGTGTGCGAAGCCTTCCGACTGCCAGAGGACGGTGGCTGCCGCTCTCCTGTCTGTTGAATTCACTCTCGGCAAGCGAATGGAAAGCGTTCCAGGACAACTTGCCGGGGTTTTGACTTGGTCCTGATGCGTCCCACCTTGGCAAGTCTTGCTCGTCGCCAGAGGCTCCGAGATACACAGAAGACGGTGGCAGCTGCTGAAAAGAAGGGCAGCGGTGAGTTTGTCGACAAGCAAGAACATAGGCAGCTGCCTGTGCTTGGGAAGGAGCAGCTGCCTGGTTTTGGCAATTGCCTTCACAGCGCCCAGAAGCCCGGTGCTCTGCTGCTTTGTTTTTCGCAGTCAGTCAATTGCACACTAGTGAAGCTGAGCCAGGCTCTTCAGCTTTGCTGCTTTTGAGCATCTGTGCTCCACTTAGGCTCTGTGACATCTCTCGAGGTTGTTTGCCTCGGCCAGGCTGGAAAGTTCCCGCTAGTACCTAGAGCTGGGCAGGAGAGGGCAGAGAGCACTTCCATCTGACAGCAGGTTGCAGATTGCCTCGGAAAGAGCCGTGTCCTTGGAATGTGCAGCAAATCCTCTTTCTTTGCAAACCGCGGTTAGTGTGCAGTGCAGGTACGCTCTCCCCTTGCCAAATGGAGTGGGAAAGCTTTTCGCTAAGCTAGAGATGACTAGAGAAGCAGAAGCGCGGCTCCGGAGCTATCCGGAGGAAAGTGCCGTTTCCCGGCGTCTTTCGGCTTGAAGCGGCGCTCCGGAGCGCTGCGCTGCCGCTCTACTGAGCTGTGCGCGAATTAGCCGCTTCTTCGCCTCCGAGAAGCAGAGATGGCGGTTGCTTGGAAGAGGCGAAGAACGAAGCCGCAAAGAAGCGGGCTTGTGTGCGAAGCCTTCCGACTGCCAGAGGACGGTGGCTGCCGCTCTCCTGCCTCTTGAATTCACTCTCGGCAAGCGAATGGAAAGCGTTCCAGGACAACTTGCCTGGGTTTTGACTTGGTCCTGATGCGTCCCACCTTGGCAAGTCTTGCTCGTCGCCAGAGGCTCCGAGATGCACCGAAGACAGTGGCAGCTGCTGAAAAGAAAGGCAGCGGTGAGTTTGTCGACAAGCAAGAACATAGGCAGCTGCCTGTGCTTGGGAAGGAGCAGCTGCCTGGTTTTGGCAATTGCCTTCACAGCGCCCAGAAGCCCGGTGCTCTGCTGCTTTGTTTTTCGCAGTCAGTCAATTGCACACTAGTGAAGCTGAGCCAGGCTCTTCAGCTTTGCTGCTTTTGAGCAACTGTGCTCCACTTAGGCTCTGTGACATCTCTCGAGGTTGTTTGCCTCGGCCAGGCTGGAAAGTGCCCGCTAGTACCTAGAGCTGGGCAGGAGAGGGCAGAGAGCACTTCCATCTGACAGCAGGTTGCAGATTGCCTCGGAAAGAGCCGTGTCCTTGGAATGTGCAGCAAATCCTCTTTCTTTGCAAACCGCGGTTAGTGTGCAGTGCAGGTACGCTCTCCCCTTGCCAAATGGAGTGGGAAAGCTTTTCGCTAAGCTAGAGATGACTAGAGAAGCAGAAGCGCGGCTCCGGAGCTATCCGGAGGAAAGTGCCGTTTCCCGGCGTCTTTCGGCTTGAAGCGGCGCTCCGGAGCGCTCCGCTGCCGCTCTACTGAGCTGTGCGCGAATTAGCCGCTTCTTCGCCTCCGAGAAGCAGAGATGGCGGTTGCTTGGAAGAGGCGAAGAACGAAGCCGCAAAGAAGCGGGCTTGTGTGCGAAGCCTTCCGACTGCCAGAGGACGGTGGCTGCCGCTCTCCTGCCTCTTGAATTCACTCTCTGCAAGCGAATGGAAAGCGTTCCAGGACAACTTGCCTGGGTTTTGACTTGGTCCTGATGCGTCCCACCTTGGCAAGTCTTGCTCGTCGCCAGAGGCTCCGAGATACACAGAAGACGGTGGCAGCTGCTGAAAAGAAGGGCAGCGGTGAGTTTGTCGACAAGCAAGAACATAGGAAGCTGCCTGTGCTTGGGAAGGAGCAGCTGCCTGGTTTTGGCAATTGCCTTCACAGCGCCCAGAAGCCCGGTGCTCTGCTGCTTTGTTTTTCGCAGTCAGTCAATTGCACACTAGTGAAGCTGAGCCAGGCTCTTCAGCTTTGCTGCTTTTGAGCATCTGTGCTCCACTTAGGCTCTGTGACATCTCTGGAGGTTGTTTGCCTCACCCAGGCTGGAAAGTGCCCGCTAGTACCTAGAGCTGGGCAGGAGAGGGCAGAGAGCACTTCCATCTGACAGCAGGTTGCAGATTGCCTCGGAAAGAGCCGTGTCCTTGGAATGTGCAGCAAATCCTCTTTCTTTGCAAACCGCGGTTAGTGTGCAGTGCAGGTACGCTCTCCCCTTGCCAACTGGAGTGGGAAAGCTTTTCGCTAAGCTAGAGATGACTAGAGAAGCAGAAGCGCGGCTCCGGAGCTATCCGGAGGAAAGTGCCGTTTCCCGGGGTCTTTCGGCTTGAAGCGGCGCTCCGGAGCGCTCCGCTGCCGCTCTACTGAGCTGTGCGCGAATTAGCCGCTTCTTCGCCTCCGAGAAGCAGAGATGGCGGTTGCTTGGAAGAGGCGAAGAACGAAGCCGCAAAGAAGCGGGCTTGTGTGCGAAGCCTTCCGACTGCCAGAGGACGGTGGCTGCCGCTCTCCTGTCTGTTGAATTCACTCGCGGCAAGCGAATGGAAAGCGTTCCAGGACAACTTGCCGGGGTTTTGACTTGGTCCTGATGCGTCCCACCTTGGCAAGTCTTGCTCGTCGCCAGAGGCTCCGAGATGCACCGAAGACGGTGGCAGCTGCTGAAAAGAAGGGCAGCGGTGAGTTTGTCGACAAGCAAGAACATAGGCAGCTGCCTGTGCTTGGGAAGGAGCAGCTGCCTGGTTTTGGCAATTGCCTTCACAGCGCCCAGAAGCCCGGTGCTCTGCTGCTTTGTTTTTCGCAGTCAGTCAATTGCACACTAGTGAAGCTGAGCCAGGCTCTTCAGCTTTGCTGCTTTTGAGCAACTGTGCTCCACTTAGGCTCTGTGACATCTCTCGAGGTTGTTTGCCTCGGCCAGGCTGGAAAGTGCCCGCTAGTACCTAGAGCTGGGCAGGAGAGGGCAGAGAGCACTTCCATCTGACAGCAGGTTGCAGATTGCCTCGGAAAGAGCCGTGTCCTTGGAATGTGCAGCAAATCCTCTTTCTTTGCAAACCGCGGTTAGTGTGCAGTGCAGGTACGCTCTCCCCTTGCCAAATGGAGTGGGAAAGCTTTTCGCTAAGCTAGAGATGACTAGAGAAGCAGAAGCGCGGCTCCGGAGCTATCCGGAGGAAAGTGCCGTTTCCCGGCGTCTTTCGGCTTGAAGCGGCGCTCCGGAGCGCTCCGCTGCCGCTCTACTGAGCTGTGCGTGAATTAGCCGCTTCTTCGCCTCCGAGAAGCAGAGATCGCGGTTGCTCGGAAGAGGCGAAGAACGAAGCCGCAAAGAAGCGGGCTTGTGTGCGAAGCCTTCCGACTGCCAGAGGACGGTGGCTGCCGCTCTCCTGTCTGTTGAATTCACTCTCGGCAAGCGAATGGAAAGCGTTCCAGGACAACTTGCCGGGGTTTTGACTTGGTCCTGATGCGTCCCACCTTGGCAAGTCTTGCTCGTCGCCAGAGGCTCCGAGATGCACAGAAGACGGTGGCAGCTGCTGAAAAGAAGGGCAGCGGTGAGTTTGTCGACAAGCAAGAACATAGGCAGCTGCCTGTGCTTGGGAAGGAGCAGCTGCCTGGTTTTGGCAATTGCCTTCACAGCGCCCAGAAGCCCGGTGCTCTGCTGCTTTGTTTTTCGCAGTCAGTCAATTGCACACTAGTGAAGCTGAGCCAGGCTCTTCAGCTTTGCTGCTTTTGAGCATCTGTGCTCCACTTAGGCTCTGTGACATCTCTCGAGGTTGTTTGCCTCGGCCAGGCTGGAAAGTTCCCGCTAGTACCTAGAGCTGGGCAGGAGAGGGCAGAGAGCACTTCCATCTGACAGCAGGTTGCAGATTGCCTCGGAAAGAGCCGTGTCCTTGGAATGTGCAGCAAATCCTCTTTCTTTGCAAACCGCGGTTAGTGTGCAGTGCAGGTACGCTCTCCCCTTGCCAAATGGAGTGGGAAAGCTTTTCGCTAAGCTAGAGATGACTAGAGAAGCAGAAGCGCGGCTCCGGAGCTATCCGGAGGAAAGTGCCGTTTCCCGGCGTCTTTCGGCTTGAAGCGGCGCTCCGGAGCGCTGCGCTGCCGCTCTACTGAGCTGTGCGCGAATTAGCCGCTTCTTCGCCTCCGAGAAGCAGAGATGGCGGTTGCTTGGAAGAGGCGAAGAACGAAGCCGCAAAGAAGCGGGCTTGTGTGCGAAGCCTTCCGACTGCCAGAGGACGGTGGCTGCCGCTCTCCTGCCTCTTGAATTCACTCTCGGCAAGCGAATGGAAAGCGTTCCAGGACAACTTGCCTGGGTTTTGACTTGGTCCTGATGCGTCCCACCTTGGCAAGTCTTGCTCGTCGCCAGAGGCTCCGAGATGCACCGAAGACAGTGGCAGCTGCTGAAAAGAAAGGCAGCGGTGAGTTTGTCGACAAGCAAGAACATAGGCAGCTGCCTGTGCTTGGGAAGGAGCAGCTGCCTGGTTTTGGCAATTGCCTTCACAGCGCCCAGAAGCCCGGTGCTCTGCTGCTTTGTTTTTCGCAGTCAGTCAATTGCACACTAGTGAAGCTGAGCCAGGCTCTTCAGCTTTGCTGCTTTTGAGCAACTGTGCTCCACTTAGGCTCTGTGACATCTCTCGAGGTTGTTTGCCTCGGCCAGGCTGGAAAGTGCCCGCTAGTACCTAGAGCTGGGCAGGAGAGGGCAGAGAGCACTTCCATCTGACAGCAGGTTGCAGATTGCCTCGGAAAGAGCCGTGTCCTTGGAATGTGCAGCAAATCCTCTTTCTTTGCAAACCGCGGTTAGTGTGCAGTGCAGGTACGCTCTCCCCTTGCCAAATGGAGTGGGAAAGCTTTTCGCTAAGCTAGAGATGACTAGAGAAGCAGAAGCGCGGCTCCGGAGCTATCCGGAGGAAAGTGCCGTTTCCCGGGGTCTTTCGGCTTGAAGCGGCGCTCCGGAGCGCTGCGCTGCCGCTCTACTGAGCTGTGCGCGAATTAGCCGCTTCTTCGCCTCCGAGAAGCAGAGATGGCGGTTGCTTGGAAGAGGCGAAGAACGAAGCCGCAAAGAAGCGGGCTTGTGTGCGAAGCCTTCCGACTGCCAGAGGACGGTGGCTGCCGCTCTCCTGCCTCTTGAATTCACTCTCTGCAAGCGAATGGAAAGCGTTCCAGGACAACTTGCCTGGGTTTTGACTTGGTCCTGATGCGTCCCACCTTGGCAAGTCTTGCTCGTCGCCAGAGGCTCCGAGATGCACCGAAGACGGTGGCAGCTGCTGAAAAGAAGGGCAGCGGTGAGTTTGTCGACAAGCAAGAACATAGGCAGCTGCCTGTGCTTGGGAAGGAGCAGCTGCCTGGTTTTGGCAATTGCCTTCACAGCGCCCAGAAGCCCGGTGCTCTGCTGCTTTGTTTTTCGCAGTCAGTCAATTGCACACTAGTGAAGCTGAGCCAGGCTCTTCAGCTTTGCTGCTTTTGAGCATCTGTGCTCCACTTATGCTCTGTGACATCTCTGGAGGTTGTTTGCCTCACCCAGGCTGGAAAGTGCCCGCTAGTACCTAGAGCTGGGCAGGAGAGGGCAGAGAGCACTTCCATCTGACAGCAGGTTGCAGATTGCCTCGGAAAGAGCCGTGTCCTTGGAATGTGCAGCAAATCCTCTTTCTTTGCAAACCGCGGTTAGTGTGCAGTGCAGGTACACTCTCCCCTTGCCAACTGGAGTGGGAAAGCTTTTCGCTAAGATAGCGATGACTAGAGAAGCAGAAGCGCGGCTCCGGAGCTATCCGGAGGAAAGTGCCGTTTCCCGGCGTCTTTCGGCTTGAAGCAGCGCTCCGGAGCGCTGCGCTGCCGCTCTACTGAGCTGTGCGCGAATTAGCCGCTTCTTCGCCTCCGAGAAGCAGAGATCGCGGTTGCTTGGAAGAGGCGAAGAACGAAGCCGCAAAGAAGCGGGCTTGTGTGCGAAGCCTTCCGACTGCCGGAGGACGGTGGCTGCCGCTCTCCTGCCTGTTGAATTCACTCTCGGCAAGCGAATGGAAAGCGTTCCAGGACAACTTGCCTGGGTTTTGACTTGGTCCTGATGCGTCCCACCTTGGCAAGTCTTGCTCGTCGCCAGAGGCTGCGAGATACACAGAAGACGGTGGCAGCTGCTGAAAAGAAGGGCAGCGGTGAGTTTGTCGACAAGCAAGAACATAGGCAGCTGCCTGTGCTTGGGAAGGAGCAGCTGCCTGGTTTTGGCAATTGCCTTCACAGCGCCCAGAAGCCCGGTGCTCTGCTGCTTTGTTTTTCGCAGTCAGTCAATTGCACACTAGTGAAGCTGAGCCAGGCTCTTCAGCTTTGCTGCTTTTGAGCATCTGTGCTCCACTTAGGCTCTGTGACATCTCTCGAGGTTGTTTGCCTCGGCCAGGCTGGAAAGTTCCCGCTAGTACCTAGAGCTGGGCAGGAGAGGGCAGAGAGCACTTCCATCTGACAGCAGGTTGCAGATTGCCTCGGAAAGAGCCGTGTCCTTGGAATGTGCAGCAAATCCTCTTTCTTTGCAAACCGCGGTTAGTGTGCAGTGCAGGTACGCTCTCCCCTTGCCAAATGGAGTGGGAAAGCTTTTCGCTAAGCTAGAGATGACTAGAGAAGCAGAAGCGCGGCTCCGGAGCTATCCGGAGGAAAGTGCCGTTTCCCGGCGTCTTTCGGCTTGAAGCGGCGCTCCGGAGCGCTGCGCTGCCGCTCTACTGAGCTGTGCGCGAATTAGCCGCTTCTTCGCCTCCGAGAAGCAGAGATGGCGGTTGCTTGGAAGAGGCGAAGAACGAAGCCGCAAAGAAGCGGGCTTGTGTGCGAAGCCTTCCGACTGCCAGAGGACGGTGGCTGCCGCTCTCCTGCCTCTTGAATTCACTCTCGGCAAGCGAATGGAAAGCGTTCCAGGACAACTTGCCTGGGTTTTGACTTGGTCCTGATGCGTCCCACCTTGGCAAGTCTTGCTCGTCGCCAGAGGCTCCGAGATGCACCGAAGACAGTGGCAGCTGCTGAAAAGAAAGGCAGCGGTGAGTTTGTCGACAAGCAAGAACATAGGCAGCTGCCTGTGCTTGGGAAGGAGCAGCTGCCTGGTTTTGGCAATTGCCTTCACAGCGCCCAGAAGCCCGGTGCTCTGCTGCTTTGTTTTTCGCAGTCAGTCAATTGCACACTAGTGAAGCTGAGCCAGGCTCTTCAGCTTTGCTGCTTTTGAGCAACTGTGCTCCACTTAGGCTCTGTGACATCTCTCGAGGTTGTTTGCCTCGGCCAGGCTGGAAAGTGCCCGCTAGTACCTAGAGCTGGGCAGGAGAGGGCAGAGAGCACTTCCATCTGACAGCAGGTTGCAGATTGCCTCGGAAAGAGCCGTGTCCTTGGAATGTGCAGCAAATCCTCTTTCTTTGCAAACCGCGGTTAGTGTGCAGTGCAGGTACGCTCTCCCCTTGCCAAATGGAGTGGGAAAGCTTTTCGCTAAGCTAGAGATGACTAGAGAAGCAGAAGCGCGGCTCCGGAGCTATCCGGAGGAAAGTGCCGTTTCCCGGGGTCTTTCGGCTTGAAGCGGCGCTCCGGAGCGCTGCGCTGCCGCTCTACTGAGCTGTGCGCGAATTAGCCGCTTCTTCGCCTCCGAGAAGCAGAGATGGCGGTTGCTTGGAAGAGGCGAAGAACGAAGCCGCAAAGAAGCGGGCTTGTGTGCGAAGCCTTCCGACTGCCAGAGGACGGTGGCTGCCGCTCTCCTGCCTCTTGAATTCACTCTCTGCAAGCGAATGGAAAGCGTTCCAGGACAACTTGCCTGGGTTTTGACTTGGTCCTGATGCGTCCCACCTTGGCAAGTCTTGCTCGTCGCCAGAGGCTCCGAGATGCACCGAAGACGGTGGCAGCTGCTGAAAAGAAGGGCAGCGGTGAGTTTGTCGACAAGCAAGAACATAGGCAGCTGCCTGTGCTTGGGAAGGAGCAGCTGCCTGGTTTTGGCAATTGCCTTCACAGCGCCCAGAAGCCCGGTGCTCTGCTGCTTTGTTTTTCGCAGTCAGTCAATTGCACACTAGTGAAGCTGAGCCAGGCTCTTCAGCTTTGCTGCTTTTGAGCATCTGTGCTCCACTTATGCTCTGTGACATCTCTGGAGGTTGTTTGCCTCACCCAGGCTGGAAAGTGCCCGCTAGTACCTAGAGCTGGGCAGGAGAGGGCAGAGAGCACTTCCATCTGACAGCAGGTTGCAGATTGCCTCGGAAAGAGCCGTGTCCTTGGAATGTGCAGCAAATCCTCTTTCTTTGCAAACCGCGGTTAGTGTGCAGTGCAGGTACACTCTCCCCTTGCCAACTGGAGTGGGAAAGCTTTTCGCTAAGATAGCGATGACTAGAGAAGCAGAAGCGCGGCTCCGGAGCTATCCGGAGGAAAGTGCCGTTTCCCGGCGTCTTTCGGCTTGAAGCAGCGCTCCGGAGCGCTGCGCTGCCGCTCTACTGAGCTGTGCGCGAATTAGCCGCTTCTTCGCCTCCGAGAAGCAGAGATCGCGGTTGCTTGGAAGAGGCGAAGAACGAAGCCGCAAAGAAGCGGGCTTGTGTGCGAAGCCTTCCGACTGCCGGAGGACGGTGGCTGCCGCTCTCCTGCCTGTTGAATTCACTCTCGGCAAGCGAATGGAAAGCGTTCCAGGACAACTTGCCTGGGTTTTGACTTGGTCCTGATGCGTCCCACCTTGGCAAGTCTTGCTCGTCGCCAGAGGCTGCGAGATACACAGAAGACGGTGGCAGCTGCTGAAAAGAAGGGCAGCGGTGAGTTTGTCGACAAGCAAGAACATAGGCAGCTGCCTGTGCTTGGGAAGGAGCAGCTGCCTGGTTTTGGCAAATTGCCTTCACAGCGCCCAGAAGCCCGGTGCTCTGCTGCTTTGTTTTTCGCAGTCAGTCAATTGCACACTAGTGAAGCTGAGCCAGGCTCTTCAGCTTTGCTGCTTTTGATCATCTGTGCTCCATTTAGGCTCTGTGACATCTCTCGAGGTTGTTTGCCTCGGCCAGGCTGGAAAGTTCCCGCTAGTACCTAGAGCTGGGCAGGAGAGGGCAGAGAGCACTTCCATCTGACAGCAGGTTGCAGATTGCCTCGGAAAGAGCCGTGTCCTTGGAATGTGCAGCAAATCCTCTTTCTTTGCAAACCGCGGTTAGTGTGCAGTGCAGGTACGCTCTCCCCCTTGCCAAATGGAGTGGGGAAAGCTTTTCGCTAAGCTAGAGATGACTAGAGAAGCAGAAGCGCGGCTCCGGAGCTATCCGGAGGAAAGTGCCGTTTCCCGGCGTCTTTCGGCTTGAAGCGGCGCTCCGGAGCGCTGCGCTGCCGCTCTACTGAGCTGTGCGCGAATTAGCCGCTTCTTCGCCTCCGAGAAGCAGAGATCGCGGTTGCTTGGAAGAGGCGAAGAACGAAGCCGCAAAGAAGCGGGCTTGTGTGCGAAGCCTTCCCGACTGCCAGAGGACGGTGGCTGCCGCTCTCCTGCCCTCTTGAATTCACTCTCGGCAAGCGAATGGAAAGCGTTCCAGGACAACTTGCCTGGGTTTTGACTTGGTCCTGATGCCTCCCACCTTGGCAAGTCTTGCTCGTCGCCAGAGGCTCCGAGATGCACAGAAGACGGTGGCAGCTGCTGAAAAGAAGGGCAGCGGTGAGTTTGTCGACAAGCAAGAACATAGGCAGCTGCCTGTGCTTGGGAAGGAGCAGCTGCCTGGTTTTGGCAATTGCCTTCACAGCGCCCAGAAGCCCGGTGCTCTGCTGCTTTGTTTTTCGCAGTCAGTCAATTGCACACTAGTGAAGCTGAGCCAGGCTCTTCAGCTTTGCTGCTTTTGAGCAACTGTGCTCCCACTTAGGCTCTGTGACATCTCTCGAGGTTGTTTGCCTCGGCCAGGCTGGAAAGTGCCCGCTAGTACCTAGAGCTGGGCAGGAGAGGGCAGAGAGCACTTCCATCTGACAGCAGGTTGCAGATTGCCTCGGAAAGAGCCGTGTCCTTGGAATGTGCAGCAAATCCTCTTTCTTTGCAAACCGCGGTTAGTGTGCAGTGCAGGTACGCTCTCCCCTTGCCAAATGGAGTGGGAAAGCTTTTCGCTAAGCTAGAGATGACTAGAGAAGCAGAAGCGCGGCTCCGGAGCTATCCGGAGGAAAGTGCCGTTTCCCGGCGTCTTTCGGCTTGAAGCGGCGCTCCGGAGCGCTCCGCTGCCGCTCTACTGAGCTGTGCGCGAATTAGCCGCTTCTTCGCCTCCGAGAAGCAGAGATCGCGGTTGCTCGGAAGAGGCGAAGAACGAAGCCGCAAAGAAGCGGGCTTGTGTGCGAAGCCTTCCGACTGCCAGAGGACGGTGGCTGCCGCTCTCCTGTCTGTTGAATTCACTCACGGCAAGCGAATGGAAAGCGTTCCAGGACAACTTGCCGGGGTTTTGACTTGGTCCTGATGCGTCCCACCTTGGCAAGTCTTGCTCGTCGCCAGAGGCTCCGAGATGCACCGAAGACGGTGGCAGCTGCTGAAAAGAAGGGCAGCGGTGAGTTTGTCGACAAGCAAGAACATAGGCAGCTGCCTGTGCTTGGGAAGGAGCAGCTGCCTGGTTTTTGCAATTGCCTTCACAGCGCCCAGAAGCCCGGTGCTCTGCTGCTTTGTTTTTCGCAGTCAGTCAATTGCACACTAGTGAAGCTGAGCCAGGCTCTTCAGCTTTGCTGCTTTTGAGCAACTGTGCTCCACTTAGGCTCTGTGACATCTCTGGAGGTTGTTTGCCTCGGCCAGGCTGGAAAGTGCCCGCTAGTACCTAGAGCTGGGCAGGAGAGGGCAGAGAGCACTTCCATCTGACAGCAGGTTGCAGATTGCCTCGGAAAGAGCCGTGTCCTTGGAATGTGCAGCAAATCCTCTTTCTTTGCAAACCGCGGTTAGTGTGCAGTGCAGGTACGCTCTCCCCTTGCCAAATGGAGTGGGAAAGCTTTTCGCTAAGCTAGAGATGACTAGAGAAGCAGAAGCGCGGCTCCGGAGCTATCCGGAGGAAAGTTGCCGTTTCCCCGGCGTCTTTCGGCTTGAAGCGGCGCTCCGGAGCGCTCCGCTGCCGCTCTACTGAGCTGTGCGTGAATTAGCCGCTTCTTCGCCTCCGAGAAGAAGAGATCGCGGTTGCTCGGAAGAGGCGAAGAACGAAGCCGCAAAGAAGCGGGCTTGTGTGCGAAGCCTTCCGACTGCCAGAGGACGGTGGCTGCCGCTCTCCTGTCTGTTGAATTCACTCTCGGCAAGCGAATGGAAAGCGTTCCAGGACAACTTGCCGGGGTTTTGACTTGGTCCTGATGCGTCCCACCTTGGCAAGTCTTGCTCGTCGCCAGAGGCTCCGAGATGCACAGAAGACGGTGGCAGCTGCTGAAAAGAAGGGCAGCGGTGAGTTTGTCGACAAGCAAGAACATAGGCAGCTGCCTGTGCTTGGGAAGGAGCAGCTGCCTGGTTTTGGCAATTGCCTTCACAGCGCCCAGAAGCCCGGTGCTCTGCTGCTTTGTTTTTCGCAGTCAGTCAATTGCACACTAGTGAAGCTGAGCCAGGCTCTTCAGCTTTGCTGCTTTTGAGCATCTGTGCTCCACTTAGGCTCTGTGACATCTCTCGAGGTTGTTTGCCTCGCCCAGGCTGGAAAGTTCCCGCTAGTACCTAGAGCTGGGCAGGAGAGGGGCAGAGAGCACTTCCATCTGACAGCAGGTTGCAGATTGCCTCGGAAAGAGCCGTGTCCTTGGAATGTGCAGCAAATCCTCTTCTTTGCAAACCGCGGTTAGTGTGCAGTGCAGGTACGCTCTCCCCTTGCCAAATGGAGT
>NW_027100357.1:0-54723 GCF_031753505.1 Anomalospiza imberbis | reverse complement strand
ATTCCTTTTCAAAATCAGCGGCACTGTCCCAAACTATTTTCCGAATCTCAGTAGGAAAAGTGCCTTCTTCACCTTCTCTTATAATCGAGGCAGCAACCGACTGCATCCCTAATTGAGCCTGGATACAGCTGAGAGCTAAAGAAACGTTCTTTTGTGTGGCACCGAGTGCATCAATTACCAATTTGTGATCATTTACGCTTGCTTCCTCCCAACTTGGTAATATGTTTGATAGCAAGCGCTGATGTCTTCCCAAGGCCAAGAAGGACGACTGCAGTGGTTGTTGGAATTTGGTCAAATCTAGTGGTGGCAGCCAATGTGTTCATTAATACTTCTGAATCAATGCTATTTAGAATTCCCAATCCTGTTCCCACAGCACCGGTTATGTCTCTTAGCATCCGTCTTTTAGAAGGGTTCCGCTGTCGCAACCAGGTCGTCCAACCCTGAAAAGAAGTTTACAAAAAAGGTGAACAAGCCGGCTGAATTTCTGAGACATTTTTTTGCATCAGCAAAATCAGGGGTATTTAACCCCATCGTTTGGGAATTGGGGAGTGTTTGACACCCCAGGATCTGGGATTTGGAGGGTTTGATCCTAAAATTTGGGGTTCGGGGCTGGGGGGGGGGGGGGTAAGGGCTTGACATCCCAGAGTTTGGGTTTGAGGGTGTTTGACCCCCCCAGTGTTTGAACCCCCAGGATTTGGGGTCGGGGGGAGTTGACCCCAGGATCTGGGGTGTTTGACCCGCTGGGTTTGGGGTCGGGGTTGAGAGCAGAGCCATTTCCTGGAAACAGCGGCGGGACCGGGACTGGGAACAGGATCGGGATCGGGAATGGGAGTGGGATCGGGGTCGGGAATGAGATCGGGAACGGGAACAGAAATGGGAATGGGATTGGGATCGGGAACAGGATCAGGAACGGATTGGGCTCGGGAAGGGGAGAGGCCCTGGCCCAATAATGGACCGCTCCCCCAGGGAGCGACCCTGCCCCAATCCCGGGATGGAGCAATCCCCTCAATCCCAGACCCCTCCCCAATTCCCAAACCCTCCCCAATGCCAGCCCCTGACCCAGTCCCAGACCCCTGCCCAGTCGCTGAACGGACCCTCCCTCAATCCCAGCCCGCCCCGATCCGGATCGGAGCCATCCCCGGAGCCTCCCCCATTCCCAGACCGGACCCTTCAATCCCTTTTTGGGGCGGCTCCTGCCGCTTCCAGCCCATTTTTGGGGGATCCAAAGGGCTCCGGGGACCCTCCCCACTTTGGGGGTGTTGGGGTGGCCCCAGGGCCGCCCCGAGGGCCGAGGGGGGATGGAAACCCCCAAAGCCGGGGGGCTCCTGGGGGTCCCCAGTTCCCCCCATCCCCACCCCAAAACAGCTCCTGGCCAATCAGAGCGCGCGACGCTGCTGACAACTCAGTTGCCGGGCCGGCGATTTTCAGGCAATCAGCGCCTGCGATAGCGCTGCTCATCGGTTGCCAGGCAGATCAAAACGCTTCTCAATGCGCTAGCCAATCAGAGACTGCGCGGGGCCATTTCTAGCCAATCAGATCGCTTGTTCTCGATGACTCCTCAGTCGCCAGGCGGACCCGCAGCGCCCAGCGCTCCCCGGGAGCGGAATTTGGGGAGGGGGGAGGTGACCCTGGGGATGGGGATGGGGCGTGCGGGGGCAGCGGGGGCCGGACTGGTGGCACTGGTGGTGCTGAGAGCCTCCCCGGCTGCGGGGGTCGCGGTGAGAAGGGGTTGGGGGCCCCAAATTAAACCAAAGAGGGATCGGGAACCCCCCCACGGAGCAGGAGGGGCCTGGAACCCCCAAAACCAAACACGGGGGAGGGGAGCGGGGATTGGGGGAACGATGGGGAAGGCGGGGGAAAGAGGGGGATGGGACACCCAAAAAGGATCAAGACAACTTGAGGTGGCCACCTTTATATGTGGATGGTAGCCAATGGTAGCCAATGCTTTTTCCCAGTCCATGGGATCCCAGTCTGTGCAATCCCAGTCCATGTGGTCCCAGTCCATATAATCTCAACCCAGTTTATCCCAGTGTGTACCGTCCTGATCCCTATGGTCCCATTCCATATGGTCCCAGTCCATAGGATCTCAGTCCAGGTGATCCCAGCCCATGTTTGATCCCAGTCTGTGTGGTTCTGCACACACTGCCAGGGTCTGAAATTCCAGTCACCAGCCAGGAAAAAATGTTCCTGCCCTTGAATGTCCTTGCTGTCCTCTCAACGAGTTATAATAAAACTAAAAATCAATAAATTTTAATTTAAATAAAATAGAATAAAAATGAAATTTAAAAATTTCAACTCTTACAACCCTCCCAGGGCTCCGCTGCCGGAATCAGCAGGAGTGGTGTTGGCCTCTTCAGGGGAGTTAGAGTGGGACCCGAGCAGAGCGGGGGCCCTTAAACCCCAAAAATCCACCCTGGGGGGCAAAACATCCCCTACAGCGGCTTGGAGTGAGTCCCCCAGAAAAATGTCACTTAAAGCTGTCATGATCACCCCTGAAAAGGGGCTTGTGGGGCTGTGGCCCCACAAACACCTGAAAATGGGGAGGAAAAAACACCCTTGGAGGGGTGAGGTCCCCCCAAACATCCCTAAAAAGAGAAAAACTCCTCTTCAGAGGGGCCTGAAGACCCTTCAGGGCCCTCGAGGAGGGACAAGATCCCCTCCTCTGCTGGGGCCTCTCCGAGCCGGGAGCTCTCCCGTTGGCGGCTGCCCTCGGGGGAGCCCCGAACGACGGCGGCTCCTGGGCTGAGCCCCCCTCAGCCGGGGCTGTGGAGGGAACTGGGGGGGCTGGGACGGGGCCTGGGGGTCCTGGGGTGACCTGGGGGAGCCTCAGTGGGTCCCACCTCCCCCTGTGCCCCCTCTCCCACCCCCTTCCCAATATTGCCCCCAAACAAAAGGTTGTGGCTGTGCCAGCGCCCCCACTGACCTCCAGCCCTGGGAACCTGGAGCAAGCGGAAACCACAACTTTGCAAATGCTACCTGTGCCTGAAGCAAATGGAAAGAGAAGTGGGGTGTGAAAAATAAAGCTTGTTTATTTTCAGAAAAACAGCAAAGAAAACACAGAACACATTTACATTGTAAGAATATTTGTAACAACAACTATCTATGGAACGTATATACCTAAGAACATATCTAACAAAAGTCTATGAAACGTATTTACAGAAGACAAAAAGAAGCCCTAAAACCTATAGCCTAAAGACAACAACAAACTCTACAACGTATGTACAAAAAGGGTGGCATCTCTGTCCGGGATCTCCATCGGTCCTTGAGGAAAAGCAAGAGGCACAGTCACTCCAGTCAGGCAGAGAGGGCTCTTCCATGTGCCCCCAGGCTGGCCCAGCAAGCGCAGCACAGGCTGGGGATGGCCACCAGAACCCAATGCACCGGGTCCCACATCCCTGAGCAGGGACCACCCAGCCCAGTCCCAGCCTGGCAGCAGGGGACCCGCTCTGCCTGTGGGGACCACATGCCTGTCCTGCTGCTGGTATTGCTCTTCATCCCAAGATCATGGCCTCTTCCTCATCTTTCTCATCAATGTCCATGTCCTCAAGGTACTCTTCCATTTCCACGTCCATCTCCTCTTCCACATCTACCTCCATCTCTTCTTCACCAGTCTCTTCTCCATCCACTTCCATCTCCTCCTCTGTATCCATCTGCATGTCCACCTCCATCTCTTCCTCTCCAGTCTCTTCTCCATCCACTTCCATCTCCTCCTCTGTATCAATCTCCATGTCCACCTCCATCTCTTCCTCTCCAGTCTCTTCTCCATCCACTTCCATCTCCTCCTCTGTATCCATCTGCATGTCCACCTCCATCTCTTCCTCTCCACTCTCTTCTCCATCCACTTCCATCTTCTCCTCTGTATCAATCTCCATGTCCACCTCCATCGCATTGTCTCCACTCTCTTCTCCATCCACTTCCATGTCCTCCTCTCTATCAGCCTGCATGTCCACCTCCATCTCGTCCTCTCTCTCGGTGACAGCCTGCAGAGGTAGCACAACCTCAGAGTGGGGTCCCTGTCCCACCCCATCCCCACAGAACTCCAGCCCAGCCGGGCAGCTGGGGGGGTGTCCACCTCCATGGAATGGCACTGTACCTTCCTCAGGACAAATGTGAGCATCCTGCAGGGACGGATGACAAAATCCAGGCAACAGAGAGCTTTCAGGACTGATGGGAGTATCAGGGCGCAGGTGACGAGAAGAGTGACAGGGAGCATGGTGAAGGGTGAGCTGGCACGAGGGCTGGCACAGGGTGGGCTGACACAAGGGCCAGTGGTTGTGTTGTGCTCTTTGCTGGACGCTGGAAGTTCCTGCTGGAACATCACATCTGTGACATCACAGTGGATCTAAAGAGCATCTTGTTCCGAGCTGAGCAATCTTCCCCAGCCCATGCTGCTCACAGCCCTGTTGCCAAGGATGGGGCATCCACAGCCTGGGCCAGTGCCTCAGCAGCCTCCGTGTAAAAGAGCAGCTCCCTCAGATCCAACTTCAATCAGCCTCCTGCAGTTGAAAGCCATCCCCCCTTGTCCTGTTGCCACGGGCCCGGCTGAACACTGTCCCCGTCTTTCCTGTGGGACCCTTCCAGTCCTGCAGAGCTGCACTGAGGCTTCCCCAGTGTCTCCTCTTTCCAGGCTGAGCATCCCCAGCCCCACTTGGATGGCAGTCAGGTAGATCAGGGGGAGTCAAGGCTGAAGTCAAACAGCATCAGGAACTGAGAGGTGGAAGCTTTAGGCCCAGGTTTGCCTCTGTAATAACAGTGGAGGGGAAGATGGTGGGACACTGGCTCTGTTCTAACCGCTGATTATTTTCTTTTTTTTTTTTTTTTTTTCCCTTCTTTTCTGTCATGCTGATGCAGGTGTTGCTGTTTGCAAGGAAGCTTGGCACATTATCCATTGTCTTCTCCATTTGTGAATCACCGAGCAGAGTCTGGGCAGGCTGATGATGCAGAGCAAAACCTGCAAATACACCGGTGATCCTGAGCCTGGAGGATGCAGCTAAACCCGGCCAAAAATAATTTCTGGAAAGTCAAGCCTGGTTTACATTTTCTTGAGTTTGGCTATCCCTGAACCGGGGGAGAGGGCATTCGGGGGAGGGGGTACCACAGGGGTTCCCCTCCCCCGTTTTTGGGGGGTCTCCCATGGTGCCCCCTCCCCAAAAAGCTCCGCGGGCTCCCTGAAGCGGCTTCTGATCCACCGGCCGGTGCCCCCTGATCCAGGACTGCCCCCGGTGAGTCTGGGGCGCTCTGGGGGGATTTTGGGGGGATTTTGGCGGCATTTATGGGCTTTGGGGGATTTTGTTGGGAGATTAGGGAGAATTATTGGATTTTGGAGAGAATTACTGGGTTTGTGGGGTTATGGGGGTTTTGTGGGATTTGAGGATTTTGGATTTTGGGGATTTTTTAGGGTTTTGGGGTGGTTATTTTTTGGGGGGTTTATTGAAATTTTTAAGAGATTTTTTTTTTTTTTTTAATTTTGGTGGGTTCCACTGGGATTTTGTGGGATTCTTTGGTGTTTAGGAGTTTTTAATTGGGATTTTTGGGGGATTTTGGGGGGTTTTAGTGGAATTTTGGGGGGCTTTGGAGTTGTCCCAGGGTGTGGGGAAGGGCTGAGAGGCACCAACATCTGGTTTAAACCCCTGAAAGTCCCAATAAACCCCATGAAATCGCAATTAAATTTCACAAATTCCCATTAGAATACCCTCGAATCCCAAAAAAAGCTCACAAAATCCCAATTAAACCCCACAAATCCCCCCAAAAATGTCTCCAAAACCACAACAAGCCCCACAAAATCCTCACGAGACCCAAAGAAATCTTGGCAACACCCAAAAAAACCCACAAGCCCCCCCAAATCCCCACTAAAATAACTAAAAAACCCAAATCCCCAAAGAATCCCACTAAATGCCCCAACAATTCCAATAAAATGCCTCCAAATCCCCTAAAAATCCCAATAAAACCCAGAAATAATTCCAGAGGATCCCACAAAATCCCCACAAAATCCCAGTAAAACCTTCCAAAATTCAAAAGAAAACACAAAAAAAAATCAATTAACCCCCAAATATCCCAGGAAAAAAACTTCCCACTCAAAGCACCAAGAAAACCCCTCAAAATCCAAACTCCCAAAATTCCCAAACACCCCCACACCCAATAATTCTCCCCAAAAACCCCAACAATTCCCTGTAAACTCCCAACACAATTCCCAAAAGCCCAAAAAAAGCCCCAGATGCCCAAACCCCTCCCGAGCCCTCCCTGGTCCCTCCCGGTCCCGCCCAGGCCCGTCCGGGGCCGCGGCCAAAACTGCCCGGAGCGGACGCTCCAACCCAAGCCCCTTGGGTTGGATTTTAGAGCCCTCTGGATACTTTTAATCCCATTTGGTTGGTGTCAGGCCGAACCATGTGGATGTAGGCTGCATTTGATGCCCTTTTGGGTGATTTTGGGTCAAACCAGGCTTTTTTAGGTCCCCTTGGCCCCGCTCCTTTCCCCTCACGGTTCCGCCCTTTCCTCGCTCCTTTCCCCTCATGGTTCAGGATCCCGGAGCGGGGGAGGAGGAGGAGGGAGGGAGGAAGAGGCGCAGCGGCAGCAGGGAGCAGCCGGAGGAGAGGAGAGAAGGAATCGTGTGGCCCTGGCGCTGCCTGAGCTCGCAGCACCCCGGGAGCATCGCCCCCATCCCGCAGGTGCCCAGGGAGGGGGAGCTCGGCCCAAATATCCTGGGGGGTGCCTGGGTTTGGGATTTTTTTTGGGAGGGATGTTTGGAGCTGGCAGGGCTCCAAAGCCGAGTCGCAGCTGGCCCTCGGGGGGACATCGGGGGGTCCCCGAGAGGTGTTTTTGGGGGATCCCAGTGTGGGTGGCGGCAGAGCCCCGTCGGGGGGACACCGGTTTTGGGGAGCCCCGGGAGAGCCGCGGCTGCCCTGAGCGGGAGCCCCGAGAGAGGAGAGCCCCAGAAGCCCCAGCGGGGAACCCGAGAGGGGGGGACCCCTGGCAGTGCCGGCACCCCGGCAATGGGGGGTGCTGGGGCTGGAGGGGCGGCATGGCCGGGAAAGGGGTGCGGGGCTCCCGGGACCACCAGGGGCTGCTCCCAGCAGGAGCCCAGTTGCTGCCAGTCACTCCCCATTATGATACAATTTGCCCCCAGCACTGTTCCCGTTGTTCCCACTTTCATCCCGTGTGTTCCCAGTTCTCCCACTTGCCCCCAGAATAGTCCCAGTCACTCCCAGTAAGATCCCAGTATGAGTCCAGTATGATCCCAGTCTCTTCCAGCAGGGCCCCAGTCACTCACCCTTGTCCCCAGTTGCCCCCAGCGTGGTCCCAGTAGCCCCCAGCACATTCCCAGTGGCTCCATATGTGTCCCAGTCCTAGTGCAATGATGGGGAATACCAAATGCACTTGAGGCATCACGTACGGTTAACACCAAAGCTGTGGCTATGTTTGTGATGGGGTCATAGGTAAAGTTCACTAGGTTCCACCGGGATTGGAATTCCTTTTCAAAATCAGCGGCACTGTCCCAAACTATTTTCCGAATCTCAGTAGGAAAAGTGCCTTCTTCACCTTCTCTTATAATCGAGGCAGCAACCGACTGCATCCCTAATTGAGCCTGGATACAGCTGAGAGCTAAAGAAACGTTCTTTTGTGTGGCACCGAGTGCATCAATTACCAATTTGTGATCATTTACGCTTGCTTCCTCCCAACTTGGTAATATGTTTGATAGCAAGCGCTGATGTCTTCCCAAGGCCAAGAAGGACGACTGCAGTGGTTGTTGGAATTTGGTCAAATCTAGTGGTGGCAGCCAATGTGTTCATTAATACTTCTGAATCAATGCTATTTAGAATTCCCAATCCTGTTCCCACAGCACCGGTTATGTCTCTTAGCATCCGTCTTTTAGAAGGGTTCCGCTGTCGCAACCAGGTCGTCCAACCCTGAAAAGAAGTTTACAAAAAAGGTGAACAAGCCGGCTGAATTTCTGAGACATTTTTTTGCATCAGCAAAATCAGGGGTATTTAACCCCATCGTTTGGGAATTGGGGAGTGTTTGACACCCCAGGATCTGGGATTTGGAGGGTTTGATCCTAAAATTTGGGGTTCGGGGCTGGGGGGGGGGGGTAAGGGCTTGACATCCCAGAGTTTGGGTTTGAGGGTGTTTGACCCCCCCAGTGTTTGAACCCCCAGGATTTGGGGTCGGGGGGAGTTGACCCCAGGATCTGGGGTGTTTGACCCGCTGGGTTTGGGGTCGGGGTTGAGAGCAGAGCCATTTCCTGGAAACAGCGGCGGGACCGGGACTGGGAACAGGATCGGGATCGGGAATGGGAGTGGGATCGGGGTCGGGAATGAGATCGGGAACGGGAACAGAAATGGGAATGGGATTGGGATCGGGAACAGGATCAGGAACGGGATTGGGCTCGGGAAGGGGAGAGGCCCTGGCCCAATAATGGACCGCTCCCCCAGGGAGCGACCCTGCCCCAATCCCGGGATGGAGCAATCCCCTCAATCCCAGACCCCTCCCCAATTCCCAAACCCTCCCCAATGCCAGCCCCTGACCCAGTCCCAGACCCCTGCCCAGTCGCTGAACGGACCCTCCCTCAATCCCAGCCCGCCCCGATCCGGATCGGAGCCATCCCCGGAGCCTCCCCCATTCCCAGACCGGACCCTTCAATCCCTTTTTGGGGCGGCTCCTGCCGCTTCCAGCCCATTTTTGGGGGATCCAAAGGGCTCCGGGGACCCTCCCCACTTTGGGGGTGTTGGGGTGGCCCCAGGGCCGCCCCGAGGGCCGAGGGGGGATGGAAACCCCCAAAGCCGGGGGGCTCCTGGGGGTCCCCAGTTCCCCCCATCCCCACCCCAAAACAGCTCCTGGCCAATCAGAGCGCGCGACGCTGCTGACAACTCAGTTGCCGGGCCGGCGATTTTCAGGCAATCAGCGCCTGCGATAGCGCTGCTCATCGGTTGCCAGGCAGATCAAAACGCTTCTCAATGCGCTAGCCAATCAGAGACTGCGCGGGGCCATTTCTAGCCAATCAGATCGCTTGTTCTCGATGACTCCTCAGTCGCCAGGCGGACCCGCAGCGCCCAGCGCTCCCCGGGAGCGGAATTTGGGCAGGGGGGAGGTGACCCTGGGGATGGGGATGGGGCGTGCGGGGGCAGCGGGGGCCGGACTGGTGGCACTGGTGGTGCTGAGAGCCTCCCCGGCTGCGGGGGTCGCGGTGAGAAGGGGTTGGGGGCCCCAAATTAAACCAAAGAGGGATCGGGAACCCCCCCACGGAGCAGGAGGGGCCTGGAACCCCCAAAACCAAACACGGGGGAGGGGAGCGGGGATTGGGGGAACGATGGGGAAGGCGGGGGAAAGAGGGGGATGGGACACCCAAAAAGGATCAAGACAACTTGAGGTGGCCACCTTTATATGTGGATGGTAGCCAATGGTAGCCAATGCTTTTTCCCAGTCCATGGGATCCCAGTCTGTGCAATCCCAGTCCATGTGGTCCCAGTCCATATAATCTCAACCCAGTTTATCCCAGTGTGTACCGTCCTGATCCCTATGGTCCCATTCCATATGGTCCCAGTCCATAGGATCTCAGTCCAGGTGATCCCAGCCCATGTTTGATCCCAGTCTGTGTGGTTCTGCACACACTGCCAGGGTCTGAAATTCCAGTCACCAGCCAGGAAAAAATGTTCCTGCCCTTGAATGTCCTTGCTGTCCTCTCAACGAGTTATAATAAAACTAAAAATCAATAAATTTTAATTTAAATAAAATAGAATAAAAATGAAATTTAAAAATTTCAACTCTTACAACCCTCTTAGGGCTCCGCTGCCGGAATCAGCAGGAGTGGTGTTGGCCTCTTCAGGGGAGTTAGAGTGGGACCCGACCAGAGCGGGGGCCCTTAAACCCCAAAAATCCACCCTGGGGGGCAAAACATCCCCTACAGCGGCTTGGAGTGAGTCCCCCAGAAAAATGTCACTTAAAGCTGTCATGATCACCCCTGAAAAGGGGCTTGTGGGGCTGTGGCCCCACAAACACCTGAAAATGGGGAGGAAAAAACACCCTTGGAGGGGTGCGGTCCCCCCAAACATCCCTAAAAAGAGAAAAACTCCTCTTCAGAGGGGCCTGAAGACCCTTCAGGGCCCTCGAGGAGGGACAAGATCCCCTCCTCTGCTGGGGCCTCTCCGAGCCGGGAGCTCTCCCGTTGGCGGCTGCCCTCGGGGGAGCCCCGAATGACGGCGGCTCCTGGGCTGAGCCCCCCTCAGCCGGGGCTGTGGAGGGAACTGGGGGGGCTGGGACGGGGCCTGGGGGTCCTGGGGTGACCTGGGGGAGCCTCAGTGGGTCCCACCTCCCCCTGTGCCCCCTCTCCCACCCCCTTCCCAATATTGCCCCCAAACAAAAGGTTGTGGCTGTGCCAGCGCCCCCACTGACCTCCAGCTCTGGGAACCTGGAGCAAGCGGAAACCACAACTTTGCAAATGCTACCTGTGCCTGAAGCAAATGGAAAGAGAACTGGGGTGTGAAAAATAAAGCTTGTTTATTTTCAGAAAAACAGCAAAGAAAACACAGAACACATTTACATTGTAAGAATATTTGTAACAACAACTATCTATGGAACGTATATACCTAAGAACATATCTAACAAAAGTCTATGAAACGTATTTACAGAAGACAAAAAGAAGCCCTAAAACCTATAGCCTAAAGACAACAACAAACTCTACAACGTATGTACAAAAAGGGTGGCATCTCTGTCCGGGATCTCCATCGGTCCTTGAGGAAAAGCAAGAGGCACGGTCACTCCAGTCAGGCAGAGAGGGCTCTTCCATGTGCCCCCAGGCTGGCCCAGCAAGCGCAGCACAGGCTGGGGATGGCCACCAGAACCCAATGCACCGGGTCCCACATCCCTGAGCAGGGACCACCCAGCCCAGTCCCAGCCTGGCAGCAGGGGACCCGCTCTGCCTGTGGGGACCACATGCCTGTCCTGCTGCTGGTATTGCTCTTCATCCCAAGATCATGGCCTCTTCCTCATCTTTCTCATCAATGTCCATGTCCTCAAGGTACTCTTCCATTTCCACGTCCATCTCCTCTTCCACATCTACCTCCATCTCTTCTTCACCAGTCTCTTCTCCATCCACTTCCATCTCCTCCTCTGTATCCATCTGCATGTCCACCTCCATCTCTTCCTCTCCAGTCTCTTCTCCATCCACTTCCATCTCCTCCTCTGTATCAATCTCCATGTCCACCTCCATCTCTTCCTCTCCAGTCTCTTCTCCATCCACTTCCATCTCCTCCTCTGTATCCATCTGCATGTCCACCTCCATCTCTTCCTCTCCACTCTCTTCTCCATCCACTTCCATCTTCTCCTCTGTATCAATCTCCATGTCCACCTCCATCGCATTGTCTCCACTCTCTTCTCCATCCACTTCCATGTCCTCCTCTCTATCAGCCTGCATGTCCACCTCCATCTCGTCCTCTCTGTCTGTGACAGCCTGCAGAGGTAGCAACACCTCAGAGTGGGGTCCCTGTCCCACCCCATCCCCACAGAACTCCAGCCCAGCCGGGCAGCTGGGGGGTGTCCACCTCCATGGAATGGCACTGTACCTTCCTCAGGACAAATGTGAGCATCCTGCAGGGACGGATGACAAAATCCAGGCAACAGAGAGCTTTCAGGACTGATGGGAGTATCAGGGCGCAGGTGACGAGAAGAGTGACAGGGAGCATGGTGAAGGGTGAGCTGGCACGAGGGCTGGCACAGGGTGGGCTGACACAAGGGCCAGTGGTTGTGTTGTGCTCTTTGCTGGACGCTGGAAGTTCCTGCTGGAACATCACATCTGTGACATCACAGTGGATCTAAAGAGCATCTTGTTCCGAGCTGAGCAATCTTCCCCAGCCCATGCTGCTCACAGCCCTGTTGCCAAGGATGGGGCATCCACAGCCTGGGCCAGTGCCTCAGCAGCCTCCGTGTAAAAGAGCAGCTCCCTCAGATCCAACTTCAATCAGCCTCCTGCAGTTGAAAGCCACCCCCCCTTGTCCTGTTGCCACGGGCCCGGCTGAACACTGTCCCCGTCTTTCCTGTGGGACCCTTCCAGTCCTGCAGAGCTGCACTGAGGCCTCCCCAGTGTCTCCTCTTTCCAGGCTGAGCATCCCCAGCCCCACTTGGACGGCAGTCAGGTAGATCAGGGGGAGTCAAGGCTGAAGTCAAACAGCATCAGGAACTGAGAGGTGGAAGCTTTAGGCCCAGGTTTGCCTCTGTAATAACAGTGGAGGGGAAGATGGTGGGACACTGGCTCTGTTCTAACCGCTGATTATTTTCTTTTTTTTTTTTTTTTTCCCCTTCTTTTCTGTCATTCTGATGCAGGTGTTGCTGTTTGCAAGGAAGCCTGGCACATTATCCATTGTCTTCTCCATTTGTGAATCACCGAGCAGAGTCTGGGCAGGCTGATGATGCAGAACAAAACCTGCAAATACACCGGTGATCCTGAGCCTGGAGGATGCAGCTAAACCCGGCCAAAAATAATTTCTGGAAAGTCAAGCCTGGTTTACATTTTCTTGAGTTTGGCTATTCCTGAACCGGGGGAGAGGGCATTCGGGGGAGGGGGTACCACAGGGGTTCCCCTCCCCCGTTTTTGGGGGGTCTCCCATGGTGCCCCCTCCCCAAAAAGCTCCGCGGGCTCCCTGAAGCGGCTTCTGTTCCACCGGCCGGTGCCCCCTGATCCAGGACTGCCCCCGGTGAGTCTGGGGCGCTCTGGGGGGATTTTGGGGGGATTTTGGCGGCATTTATGGGCTTTGGGGGATTTTGTTGGGAGATTAGGGAGAATTATTGGATTTTGGAGAGAATTACTGGGTTTGTGGGGTTATGGGGGTTTTGTGGGATTTGAGGATTTTGGATTTTGGGGATTTTTTAGGGTTTTGGGGTGGTTATTTTTTGGGGGGTTTATTGAAATTTTTAAGAGATTTTTTTTTTTTTTAATTTTGGTGGATTCCACTGGGATTTTGTGGGATTCTTTGGTGTTTAGGAGTTTTTAATTGGGATTTTTGGGGGATTTTGGGGGGTTTTAGTGGAATTTTGGGGGGCTTTGGAGTTGTCCCAGGGTGTGGGGAAGGGCTGAGAGGCACCAACATCTGGTTTAAACCCCTGAAAGTCCCAATAAACCCCATGAAATCGCAATTAAATTTCACAAATTCCCATTAGAATACCCTCGAATCCCAAAAAAAGCTCACAAAATCCCAATTAAACCCCACAAATCCCCCCAAAAATGTCTCCAAAACCACAACAAGCCCCACAAAATCCTCACGAGACCCAAAGAAATCTTGGCAACACCCAAAAAAACCCACAAGCCCCCCAAAATCCCCACTAAAATAACTGAAAAACCCAAATCCCCAAAGAATCCCACTAATTGCCCCAACAATTCCAATAAAATGCCTCCAAATCCCCTAAAAATCCCAATAAAACCCAGAAATAATTCCAGAGGATCCCACAAAATCCCCACAAAATCCCAGTAAAACCTTCCAAAATTCAAAAGAAAACACAAAAAAAATCAATTAACCCCCAAATACCCCCAGGAAAAAAACTTCCCACTCAAAGCACCAAGAAAACCCCTCAAAATCCAAACTCCCAAAATTCCCAAACACCCCCACACCCAATAATTCTCCCCAAAAACCCCAACAATTCCCTGTAAACTCCCAACACAATTCCCAAAAGCCCAAAAAAGCCCCAGATGCCCAAACCCCTCCCGAGCCCTCCCTGGTCCCTCCCGGTCCCCGCCCAGGCCCGTCCGGGGCCGCGGCCAAAACTGCCCGGAGCACACGCGGAGGTCCCGGAGTTACCCCGGAGCCGATCCCGGGCTCGGCCTCGGGCTCGGCCCCTTTGGGGGATTTTGGGCCGAACCGGGCAGGTTTAGGGTGGGCTTCAGATCCCTTGTGGGGATCCCGAGCCTTTTTGGGTGGATTTTCAGCCCCTGTGGCTGATTTGAGGCCGAATCTGGTGGGGTTTAGGGGGGATTTCAGACCCCTTTGGATGATTTTAGGCCCATGGGGGTGGGGCTGGGGCCCATTTGGGTGAGTTTAGGAAAAACTGGGCCCATATGGGTGAATCCTAATCCTGTGTGGGTGATTTTAGGTCCCTTTTTTGTGTATTTTGGGTGCATTTAAGTAGGGTTTTTTGCTGCTTTGGGCAATTTTAGGTTGAACCAAGCCTTTTTAGGGTGGTTTTAAGTCTTCTTGTGTTGGTGTCAGGGACATTTTGGTGATTTTAGATACCTTTGGATGATTTTAGGCTGGACCAGATACTTTCAGGGTGGATTTTAGTCACATTTGAAAGATTTACGGGTGATCTTAAGCCATTTCTTGAGGGCTATAAAACACTTGGGGCAGTTTTAAGCCCCTTGGGTTGGATTTTAGAGCCCTCTGGATACTTTTAATCCCATTTGGTTGGTGTCAGGCCGAACCATGTGGATGTAGGCTGCATTTGATGCCCTTTTGGGTGATTTTGGGTCAAACCGGGCTTTTTTAGGACAGCGCGTCCCCTTGGCCCCGCTCCTTTCCCCTCACGGTTCCGCCCTTTCCTCGCTCCTTTCCCCTCACGGTTCTGCCCTTTCCTCGCTCCTTTCCCCTCATGGTTCAGGATCCCGGAGCGGGGGAGGGGGAGGAGGGAGGGAGGAAGAGGCGCAGCGGCAGCAGGGAGCAGCCGGAGGAGAGGAGAGAAGGAATCGCGTGGCCCTGGCGCTGCCTGAGCTCGCAGCACCCCGGGAGCATCGCCCCCATCCCGCAGGTGCCCGGGGAGGGGGAGCTCGGCCCAAATATCCTGGGGGGTGCCTGGGTTTGGGATTTTTTTTGGGGGGGATGTTTGGAGCTGGCAGGGCTCCAAAGCCGAGCTGCAGCTGGCCCTCGGGGGGACATCGGGGGGTCCCCGAGAGGTGTTTTTGGGGGATCCTAGTGTGGGTGGCGGCAGAGCCCCGTCGGGGGGACACCGGTTTTGGGGAGCCCCGGGAGAGCCGCGGCTGCCCTGAGCGGGAGCCCCGAGAGAGGAGAGCCCCAGAAGCCCCAGCGGGGAACCCGAGAGGGGGGGACCCCTGGCAGTGCCGGCACCCCGGCAATGGGGGGTGCTGGGGCTGGAGGGGCGGCATGGCCGGGAAAGGGGTGCGGGGCTCCCGGGGCCGCCAGGGGCTGCTCCCCGCAGGAGCCCAGTTGCTGCCAGTCACTCCCCATTATGCTACAATTTGCCCCCAGCACTGTTCCCGTTGTTCCCACTTTCATCCCGTGTGTTCCCAGTTCTCCCACTTGCCCCCAGAATAGTCCCAGTCACTCCCAGTAAGATCCCAGTATGAGTCCAGTATGATCCCAGTCTCTCCCAGCAGGGCCCCAGTCACTCACCCTTGTCCCCAGTTGCCCCCAGCGTGGTCCCAGTTGCCCCCAGCACATTCCCCGTGGCTCCATATGTGTCCCAGTCCTAGTGCAATGATGGGGAATACCAAATGCACTTGAGGCATCACGTACGGTTAACACCAAAGCTGTGGCTATGTTTGTGATGGGGTCATAGGTAAAGTTCACTAGGTTCCACCGGGATTGGAATTCCTTTTCAAAATCAGCGGCACTGTCCCAAACTATTTTCCGAATCTCAGTAGGAAAAGTGCCTTCTTCACCTTCTCTTATAATCGAGGCAGCAACCGACTGCATCCCTAATTGAGCCTGGATACAGCTGAGAGCTAAAGAAACGTTCTTTTGTGTGGCACCGAGTGCATCAATTACCAATTTGTGATCATTTACGCTTGCTTCCTCCCAACTTGGTAATATGTTTGATAGCAAGCGCTGATGTCTTCCCAAGGCCAAGAAGGACGACTGCAGTGGTTGTTGGAATTTGGTCAAATCTAGTGGTGGCAGCCAATGTGTTCATTAATACTTCTGAATCAATGCTATTTAGAATTCCCAATCCTGTTCCCACAGCACCGGTTATGTCTCTTAGCATCCGTCTTTTAGAAGGGTTCCGCTGTCGCAACCAGGTCGTCCAACCCTGAAAAGAAGTTGACAAAAAAGGTGAACAAGCCGGCTGAATTTCTGAGACATTTTTTTGCATCAGCAAAATCAGGGGTATTTAACCCCATCGTTTGGGAATTGGGGAGTGTTTGACACCCCAGGATCTGGGATTTGGAGGGTTTGATCCTAAAATTTGGGGTTCGGGGCTGGGGGGGGGGGGGTAAGGGCTTGACATCCCAGAGTTTGGGTTTGAGGGTGTTTGACCCCCCCAGTGTTTGAACCCCCAGGATTTGGGGTCGGGGGGAGTTGACCCCAGGATCTGGGGTGTTTGACCCGCTGGGTTTGGGGTCGGGGTTGAGAGCAGAGCCATTTCCTGGAAACAGCGGCGGGACCGGGACTGGGAACAGGATCGGGATCGGGAATGGGAGTGGGATCGGGGTCGGGAATGAGATCGGGAACGGGAACAGAAATGGGAATGGGATTGGGATCGGGAACAGGATCAGGAACGGGATTGGGCTCGGGAAGGGGAGAGGCCCTGGCCCAATAATGGACCCCTCCCCCAGGGAGCGACCCTGCCCCAATCCCGGGATGGAGCAATCCCCTCAATCCCAGACCCCTCCCCAATTCCCAAACCCTCCCCAATGCCAGCCCCTGACCCAGTCCCAGACCCCTGCCCAGTCGCTGAACGGACCCTCCCTCAATCCCAGCCCGCCCCGATCCGGATCGGAGCCATCCCCGGAGCCTCCCCCATTCCCAGACCGGACCCTTCAATCCCTTTTTGGGGCGGCTCCTGCCGCTTCCAGCCCATTTTTGGGGATCCAAAGGGCTCCGGGGACCCTCCCCACTTTGGGGGTGTTGGGGTGGCCCCAGGGCCGCCCCGAGGGCCGAGGGGGGATGGAAACCCCCAAAGCCGGGGGGCTCCTGGGGGTCCCCAGTTCCCCCCATCCCCACCCCAAAACAGCTCTTGGCCAATCAGAGCGCGCGACGCTGCTGACAACTCAGTTGCCGGGCCGGCGATTTTCAGGCAATCAGCGCCTGCGATAGCGCTGCTCATCGGTTGCCAGGCAGATCAAAACGCTTCTCAATGCGCTAGCCAATCAGAGACTGCGCGGGGCCATTTCTAGCCAATCAGATCGCTTGTTCTCGATGACTCCTCAGTCGCCAGGCGGACCCGCAGCGCCCAGCGCTCCCCGGGAGCGGAATTTGGGCAGGGGGGAGGTGACCCTGGGGATGGGGATGGGGCGTGCGGGGGCAGCGGGGGCCGGACTGGTGGCACTGGTGGTGCTGAGAGCCTCCCCGGCTGCGGGGGTCGCGGTGAGAAGGGGTTGGGGGCCCCAAATTAAACCAAAGAGGGATCGGGAACCCCCCCACGGAGCAGGAGGGGCCTGGAACCCCCAAAACCAAACACGGGGGAGGGGAGCGGGGATTGGGGGAACGATGGGGAAGGCGGGGGAAAGAGGGGGATGGGACACCCAAAAAGGATCAAGACAACTTGAGGTGGCCACCTTTATATGTGGATGGTAGCCAATGGTAGCCAATGCTTTTTCCCAGTCCATGGGATCCCAGTCTGTGCAATCCCAGTCCATGTGGTCCCAGTCCATATAATCTCAACCCAGTTTATCCCAGTGTGTACCGTCCTGATCCCTATGGTCCCATTCCATATGGTCCCAGTCCATAGGATCTCAGTCCAGGTGATCCCAGCCCATGTTTGATCCCAGTCTGTGTGGTTCTGCACACACTGCCAGGGTCTGAAATTCCAGTCACCAGCCAGGAAAAAATGTTCCTGCCCTTGAATGTCCTTGCTGTCCTCTCAACGAGTTATAATAAAACTAAAAATCAATAAATTTTAATTTAAATAAAATAGAATAAAAATGAAATTTAAAAATTTCAACTCTTACAACCCTCCCAGGGCTCCGCTGCCGGAATCAGCAGGAGTGGTGTTGGCCTCTTCAGGGGAGTTAGAGTGGGACCCGACCAGAGCGGGGGCCCTTAAACCCCAAAAATCCACCCTGGGGGGCAAAACATCCCCTACAGCGGCTTGGAGTGAGTCCCCCAGAAAAATGTCACTTAAAGCTGTCATGATCACCCCTGAAAAGGGGCTTGTGGGGCTGTGGCCCCACAAACACCTGAAAATGGGGAGGAAAAAACACCCTTGGAGGGGTGAGGTCCCCCCAAACATCCCTAAAAAGAGAAAAACTCCTCTTCAGAGGGGCCTGAAGACCCTTCAGGGCCCTCGAGGAGGGACAAGATCCCCTCCTCTGCTGGGGCCTCTCCGAGCCGGGAGCTCTCCCGTTGGCGGCTGCCCTCGGGGGAGCCCCGAACGACGGCGGCTCCTGGGCTGAGCCCCCCTCAGCCGGGGCTGTGGAGGGAACTGGGGGGGCTGGGACGGGGCCTGGGGGTCCTGGGGTGACCTGGGGGAGCCTCAGTGGGTCCCACCTCCCCCTGTGCCCCCTCTCCCACCCCCTTCCCTATATTGCCCCCAAACAAAAGCTTGTGGCTGTGCCAGCGCCCCCACTGACCTCCAGCTCTGGGAACCTGGAGCAAGCGGAAACCACAACTTTGCAAATGCTACCTGTGCCTGAAGCAAATGGAAAGAGAAGTGGGGTGTGAAAAATAAAGCTTGTTTATTTTCAGAAAAACAGCAAAGAAAACACAGAACACATTTACATTGTAAGAATATTTGTAACAACAACTATCTATGGAACGTATATACCTAAGAACATATCTAACAAAAGTCTATGAAACGTATTTACAGAAGACAAAAAGAAGCCCTAAAACCTATAGCCTAAAGACAACAACAAACTCTACAACGTATGTACAAAAAGGGTGGCATCTCTGTCCGGGATCTCCATCGGTCCTTGAGGAAAAGCAAGAGGCACGGTCACTCCAGTCAGGCAGAGAGGGCTCTTCCATGTGCCCCCAGGCTGGCCCAGCAAGCGCAGCACAGGCTGGGGATGGCCACCAGAACCCAATGCACCGGGTCCCACATCCCTGAGCAGGGACCACCCAGCCCAGTCCCAGCCTGGCAGCAGGGGACCCGCTCTGCCTGTGGGGACCACATGCCTGTCCTGCTGCTGGTATTGCTCTTCATCCCAAGATCATGGCCTCTTCCTCATCTTTCTCATCAATGTCCATGTCCTCAAGGTACTCTTCCATTTCCACGTCCATCTCCTCTTCCACATCTACCTCCATCTCTTCTTCACCAGTCTCTTCTCCATCCACTTCCATCTCCTCCTCTGTATCCATCTGCATGTCCACCTCCATCTCTTCCTCTCCAGTCTCTTCTCCATCCACTTCCATCTCCTCCTCTGTATCAATCTCCATGTCCACCTCCATCTCTTCCTCTCCAGTCTCTTCTCCATCCACTTCCATCTCCTCCTCTGTATCCATCTGCATGTCCACCTCCATCTCTTCCTCTCCACTCTCTTCTCCATCCACTTCCATCTTCTCCTCTGTATCAATCTCCATGTCCACCTCCATCGCATTGTCTCCACTCTCTTCTCCATCCACTTCCATGTCCTCCTCTCTATCAGCCTGCATGTCCACCTCCATCTCGTCCTCTCTGTCTGTGACAGCCTGCAGAGGTAGCAACACCTCAGAGTGGGGTCCCTGTCCCACCCCATCCCCACAGAACTCCAGCCCAGCCGGGCAGCTGGGGGGTGTCCACCTCCATGGAATGGCACTGTACCTTCCTCAGGACAAATGTGAGCATCCTGCAGGGACGGATGACAAAATCCAGGCAACAGAGAGCTTTCAGGACTGATGGGAGTATCAGGGCGCAGGTGACGAGAAGAGTGACAGGGAGCATGGTGAAGGGTGAGCTGGCACGAGGGCTGGCACAGGGTGGGCTGACACAAGGGCCAGTGGTTGTGTTGTGCTCTTTGCTGGACGCTGGAAGTTCCTGCTGGAACATCACATCTGTGACATCACAGTGGATCTAAAGAGCATCTTGTTCCGAGCTGAGCAATCTTCCCCAGCCCATGCTGCTCACAGCCCTGTTGCCAAGGATGGGGCATCCACAGCCTGGGCCAGTGCCTCAGCAGCCTCCGTGTAAAAGAGCAGCTCCCTCAGATCCAACTTCAATCAGCCTCCTGCAGTTGAAAGCCATCCCCCCTTGTCCTGTTGCCACGGGCCCGGCTGAACACTGTCCCCGTCTTTCCTGTGGGACCCTTCCAGTCCTGCAGAGCTGCACTGAGGCCTCCCCAGTGTCTCCTCTTTCCAGGCTGAGCATCTCCAGCCCCACTTGGATGGCAGTCAGGTAGATCAGGGGGAGTCAAGGCTGAAGTCAAACAGCATCAGGAACTGAGAGGTGGAAGCTTTAGGCCCAGGTTTGCCTCTGTAATAACAGTGGAGGGGAAGATGGTGGGACACTGGCTCTGTTCTAACCGCTGATTATTTTCTTTTTTTTTTTTTTTTTCCCCTTCTTTTCTGTCATGCTGATGCAGGTGTTGCTGTTTGCAAGGAAGCTTGGCACATTATCCATTGTCTTCTCCATTTGTGAAACACCGAGCAGAGTCTGGGCAGGCTGATGATGCAGAGCAAAACCTGCAAATACACCGGTGATCCTGAGCCTGGAGGATGCAGCTAAACCCGGCCAAAAATAATTTCTGGAAAGTCAAGCCTGGTTTACATTTTCTTGAGTTTGGCTATCCCTGAACCGGGGGAGAGGGCATTCGGGGGAGGGGGTACCACAGGGGTTCCCCTCCCCCGTTTTTGGGGGGTCTCCCATGGTGCCCCCTCCCCAAAAAGCTCTGCGGGCTCCCTGAAGCGGCTTCTGATCCACCGGCCGGTGCCCCCTGATCCAGGACTGCCCCCGGTGAGTCTGGGGCGCTCTGGGGGGATTTTGGGGGGATTTTGGCGGCATTTATGGGCTTTGGGGGATTTTGTTGGGAGATTAGGGAGAATTATTGGATTTTGGAGAGAATTACTGGGTTTGTGGGGTTATGGGGGTTTTGTGGGATTTGAGGATTTTGGATTTTGGGGATTTTTTAGGGTTTTGGGGTGGTTATTTTTTGGGGGGTTTATTGAAATTTTTGGGAGGTTTTTTTTTTTTTTTTTAATTTTGGTGGATTCCACTGGGATTTTGTGGGATTCTTTGGTGTTTAGGAGTTTTTAATTGGGATTTTTGGGGGATTTTGGGGGGTTTTAGTGGAATTTTGGGGGGCTTTGGAGTTGTCCCAGGGTGTGGGGAAGGGCTGAGAGGCACCAACATCTGGTTTAAACCCCTGAAAGTCCCAATAAACCCCATGAAATCGCAATTAAATTTCACAAATTCCCATTAGAATACCCTCGAATCCCAAAAAAAGCTCACAAAATCCCAATTAAACCCCACAAATCCCCCCAAAAATGTCTCCAAAACCACAACAAGCCCCACAAAATCCTCACGAGACCCAAAGAAATCTTGGCAACACCCAAAAAAACCCACAAGCCCCCCCAAATCCCCACTAAAATAACTAAAAAACCCAAATCCCCAAAGAATCCCACTAAATGCCCCAACAATTCCAATAAAATGCCTCCAAATCCCCTAAAAATCCCAATAAAACCCAGAAATAATTCCAGAGGATCCCACAAAATCCCCACAAAATCCCAGTAAAACCTTCCAAAATTCAAAAGAAAACACAAAAAAAAATCAATTAACCCCCAAATACCCCCAGGAAAAAAACTTCCCACTCAAAGCACCAAGAAAACCCCTCAAAATCCAAACTCCCAAAATTCCCAAACACCCCCACACCCAATAATTCTCCCCAAAAACCCCAACAATTCCCTGTAAACTCCCAACACAATTCCCAAAAGCCCAAAAAAAGCCCCAGATGCCCAAACCCCTCCCGAGCCCTCCCTGGTCCCTCCCGGTCCCGCCCAGGCCCGTCCGGGGCCGCGGCCAAAACTGCCCGGAGCGGACGCGGAGGTCCCGGAGCGACCCCGGAGCCGATCCCGGGCTCGGCCTCGGGCTCGGCCCCTTTGGGGGATTTTGGGCCGAACCGGGCAGGTTTAGGGTGGGCTTCAGATCCCTTGTGGGGATCCCGAGCCTTTTCGGGTGGATTTTCAGCCCCTGTGGCTGATTTGAGGCCGAATCTGGTGGGGTTTAGGGGGGGATTTCAGACCCCTTTGGATGATTTTAGGCCCATGTGGGTGGGGCTGGGGCCCATTTGGGTGAGTTTAGGAAAAACTGAGCCCATATGGCTGAATCCTAATCCTGTGTGGGTGATTTTAGGTCCCTTTTTTGGGTATTTTGGGTGCATTTAAGTAGGGTTTTTTGCTGCTTTGGGCAATTTTAGGTTGAACCAAGCCTTTTTAGGGTGATTTTAGGTCTTCTTGTGTTGGTGTCAGGGACATTTTGGTGATTTTAGATACCTTTGGATGATTTTAGGCTGGACCAGATACTTTCAGGGTGGATTTTAGTCACATTTGAAAGATTTACGTGTGATCTTAAGCCATTTCTTGAGGGCTATAAAACACTTGGGGCAGTTTTAAGCCCCTTGGGTTGGATTTTAGAGCCCTCTGGATACTTTTAATCCCATTTGGTTGGTGTCAGGCCGAACCATGTGGATGTAGGCTGCATTTGATGCCCTTTTGGGTGATTTTGGGTCAAACCGGGCTTTTTTCGGACAGCGCGTCCCCTTGGCCCCGCTCCTTTCCCCTCACGGTTCCGCCCTTTCCTCGCTCTTTTCCCCTCACGGTTCTGCCCTTTCCTCGCTCCTTTCCCCTCATGGTTCAGGATCCCGGAGCGGGGGAGGAGGAGGAGGGAGGGAGGAAGAGGCGCAGCGGCAGCAGGGAGCAGCCGGAGGAGAGGAGAGAAGGAATCGCGTGGCCCTGGCGCTGCCTGAGCTCGCAGCACCCCGGGAGCATCGCCCCCATCCCGCAGGTGCCCAGGGAGGGGGAGCTCGGCCCAAATATCCTGGGGGGTGCCTGGGTTTGGGATTTTTTTTGGGAGGGATGTTTGGAGCTGGCAGGGCTCCAAAGCCGAGCCGCAGCTGGCCCTCGTGGGGACATCGGGGGGTCCCCGAGAGGTGTTTTTGGGGGATCCCAGTGTGGGTGGCGGCAGAGCCCCGTCGGGGGGACACCGGTTTTGGGAAGCCCCGGGAGAGCCGCGGCTGCCCTGAGCGGGAGCCCCGAGAGAGGAGAGCCCCAGAAGCCCCAGCGGGGAACCCGAGAGGGGGGGACCCCTGGCAGTGCCGGCACCCCGGCAATGGGGGGTGCTGGGGCTGGAGGGGCGGCATGGCCGGGAAAGGGGTGCGGGGCTCCCGGGGCCGCCAGGGGCTGCTCCCAGCAGGAGCCCAGTTGCTGCCAGTCACTCCCCATTATGCTACAATTTGCCCCCAGCACTGTTCCCGTTGTTCCCACTTTCATCCCGTGTGTTCCCAGTTCTCCCACTTGCCCCCAGAATAGTCCCAGTCACTCCCAGTAAGATCCCAGTATGAGTCCAGTATGATCCCAGTCTCTCCCAGCAGGGCCCCAGTCACTCACCCTTGTCCCCAGTTGCCCCCAGCGTGGTCCCAGTTGCCCCCAGCACATTCCCCGTGGCTCCATATGTTTCCCAGTCCTAGTGCAATGATGGGGAATACCAAATGCACTTGAGGCATCACGTACGGTTAACACCAAAGCTGAGGCTATGTTTGTGATGGGGTCATAGGTAAAGTTCACTAGGTTCCACCGGGATTGGAATTCCTTTTCAAAATCAGCGGCACTGTCCCAAACTATTTTCCGAATCTCAGTAGGAAAAGTGCCTTCTTCACCTTCTCTTATAATCGAGGCAGCAACCGACTGCATCCCTAATTGAGCCTGGATACAGCTGAGAGCTAAAGAAACGTTCTTTTGTGTGGCACCGAGTGCATCAATTACCAATTTGTGATCATTTACGCTTGCTTCCTCCCAACTTGGTAATATGTTTGATAGCAAGCGCTGATGTCTTCCCAAGGCCAAGAAGGACGACTGCAGTGGTTGTTGGAATTTGGTCAAATCTAGTGGTGGCAGCCAATGTGTTCATTAATACTTCTGAATCAATGCTATTTAGAATTCCCAATCCTGTTCCCACAGCACCGGTTATGTCTCTTAGCATCCGTCTTTTAGAAGGGTTCCGCTGTCGCAACCAGGTCGTCCAACCCTGAAAAGAAGTTGACAAAAAAGGTGAACAAGCTGGCTGAATTTCTGAGACATTTTTTTGCATCAGCAAAATCAGGGGTATTTAACCCCATCGTTTGGGAATTGGGGAGTGTTTGACACCCCAGGATCTGGGATTTGGAGGGTTTGATCCTAAAATTTGGGGTTCGGGGCTGGGGGGGGGTGGGGTAGGGCTTGACATCCCAGAGTTTGGGTTTGAGGGTGTTTGAACCCCCCAGTGTTTGAACCCACAGGATTTGGGGTCGGGGGGAGTTGACCCCAGGATCTGGGGTGTTTGACCCGCTGGGTTTGGGGTCGGGGTTGAGAGCAGAGCCATTTCCTGGAAACAGCGGCAGGACCCCCTCAATCCCAGACCCCTCCCCAATTCCCAAACCCTCCCCAATGCCAGCCCCTGACCCAGTCCCAGACCCCTGCCCAGTCGCTGAATGGACCCTCCCTCAATCCCAGCCCGCCCCGATCCGGATCGGAGCCATCCCCGGAGCCTCCCCCATTCTCGGACCGGACCCTTCAATCCCTTTTTGGGGCGGCTCCTGCCGCTTCCACAGCCCATTTTTGGGGGATCCAAAGGGCTCCGGGGACCCTCCCCACTTTGGGGGTGTTGGGGTGGCCCCAGGGCCGCCCCGAGGGCCGAGGGGGGATGGAAACCCCCAAAGCCGGGGGGCTCCTGGGGGTCCCCAGTTCCCCCCGTCCCCACCCCAAAACAGCTCCTGGCCAATCAGAGCGCGCGGCGCTGCTGACAACTCAGTTGCCGGGCCGGCGATTTTCAGGCAATCAGCGCCTTCGATAGCGCTGCTCATCAGTTGCCAGGCAGATCAAAACGCTTCTCAATGCGCTAGCCAATCAGAGACTGCGCGGGGCCATTTCTAGCCAATCAGATCGCTTGTTCTCGATGACTCCTCAGTCGCCAGGCGGACCCGCAGCGCCCAGCGCTCCCCGGGAGCGGAATTTGGGCAGGGGGGAGGTGACCCTGGGGATGGGGATGGGGCGTGCGGGGGCAGCTGGGGCCGGACTGGTGGCACTGGTGGTGCTGAGAGCCCCCCCGGCCGCGGGGGTCGCGGTGAGAAGGGGTTGGGGGCCCCAAATTAAACCAAAGAGGGATCGGGACCCCCCCACGGAGCAGGAGGGGCCTGGAACCCCCAAAACCAAACACGGGGGAGGGGAGCGGGGATTGGGGGAACGATGGGGAAGGCGGGGGAAAGAGGGGGATGGGACACCCAAAAAGGATCAAGACAACTTGAGGTGGCCACCTTTATATGTGGATGGTAGCCAATGGTAGCCAATGCTTTTTCCCAGTCCATGGGATCCCAGTCTGTGCAATCCCAGTCCATGTGGTCCCAGTCCATATAATCTCAACCCAGTTTATCCCAGTGTGTACCGTCCTGATCCCTATGGTCCCATTCCATATGGTCCCAGTCCATAGGATCTCAGTCCAGGTGATCCCAGCCCATGTTTGATCCCAGTCTGTGTGGTTCTGCACACACTGCCAGGGTCTGAAATTCCAGTCACCAGCCAGGAAAAAATGTTCCTGCCCTTGAATGTCCTTGCTGTCCTCTCAACGAGTTAGAATAAAACTAAAAATCAATAAATTTTAATTTAAATAAAATAGAATAAAAATGAAATTTAAAAATTTCAACTCTTACAACCCTCCCAGGGCTCCGCTGCCGGAATCAGCAGGAGTGGTGTTGGCCTCTTCAGGGGAGTTAGAGTGGGACCCGACCAGAGCGGGGGCCCTTAAACCCCAAAAATCCACCCTGGGGGGCAAAACATCCCCTACAGCGGCTTGGAGTGAGTCCCCAGGAAAAATGTCACTTAAAGCCGTCATGATCACCCCTGAAAAAAGGCTTGTGGGGCTGTGGCCCCACAAACACCTGAAAATGGGGAGGAAAAAACACCCTTGGAGGGGTGAGGTCCCCCCAAACATCCCTAAAAAGAGAAAAACTCCTCTTCAGAGGGGCCTGAAGACCCTTCAGGGCCCTCGAGGAGGGACAAGATCCCCCTCCTCTGCTGGGGCCTCTCCGAGCCGGGAGCTCTCCCGTTGGCGGCTGCCCTCGGGGGAGCCCCGAACGACGGCAGCTCCTGGGCTGAGCCCCCCTCAGCCGGGGCTGTGGAGGGAACTGGGGGGGCTGGGACGGGGCCTGGGGGTCCTGGGGTGACCTGGGGGAGCCTCAGTGGGTCCCACCTCCCCCTGTGCCCCCTCTCCCACCCCCTTCCCAATATTGCCCCCAAACAAAAGCTTGTGGCTGTGCCAGCGCCCCCACGGACCTCCAGCCCTGGGAACCTGGAGCAAGCGGAAACCACAACTTTGCAAATGCTACCTGTGCCTGAAGCAAATGGAAAGAGAACTGGGGTGTGAAAAATAAAGCTTGTTTATTTTCAGAAAAACAGCAAAGAAAACACAGAACACATTTACATTGTAAGAATATTTGTAACAACAACTATCTATGGAACGTATATACCTAAGAACATATCTAACAAAAGTCTATGAAACGTATTTACAGAAGACAAAAAGAAGCCCTAAAACCTATAGCCTAAAGACAACAACAAACTCTACAACGTATGTACAAAAAGGGTGGCATCTCTGTCCGGGATCTCCATCGGTCCTTGAGGAAAAGCAAGAGGCACAGTCACTCCAGTCAGGCAGAGAGGGCTCTTCCATGTGCCCCCAGGCTGGCCCAGCAAGCGCAGCACAGGCTGGGGATGGCCACCAGAACCCAATGCACCGGGTCCCACATCCCTGAGCAGGGACCACCCAGCCCAGTCCCAGCCTGGCAGCAGGGGACCCGCTCTGCCTGTGGGGACCACATGCCTGTCCTGCTGCTGGTATTGCTCTTCATCCCAAGATCATGGCCTCTTCCTCATCTTTCTCATCAATGTCCATGTCCTCAAGGTACTCTTCCATTTCCACGTCCATCTCCTCTTCCACATCTACCTCCATCTCTTCTTCACCAGTCTCTTCTCCATCCACTTCCATCTCCTCCTCTGTATCCATCTCCATGTCCACCTCCATCTCTTCCTCTCCAGTCTCTTCTCCATCCACTTCCATCTCCTCCTCTGTATCCATCTGCATGTCCACCTCCATCTCTTCCTCTCCAGTCTCTTCTCCATCCACTTCCATCTCCTCCTCTGTATCCATCTCCATGTCCACCTCCATCTCTTCCTCTCCAGTCTCTTCTCCATCCACTTCCATCTCCTCCTCTGTATCCATCTCCATGTCCACCTCCATCTCTTCCTCTCCACTCTCTTCTCCATCCACTTCCATCTCCTCCTCTGTATCAATCTCCATGTCCACCTCCATCGCATTGTCTCCACTCTCTTCTCCATCCACTTCCATGTCCTCCTCTCTATCAGCCTGCATGTCCACCTCCATCTCGTCCTCTCTCTCGGTGACAGCCTGCAGAGGTAGCAACACCTCAGAGTGGGGTCCCTGTCCCACCCCATCCCCACAGAATTCCAGCCCAGCCGGGCAGCTGGGGGGTGTCCACCTCCATGGAATGGCACTGTACCTTCCTCAGGACAAATGTGAGCATCCTGCAGGGACGGATGACAAAATCCAGGCAACAGAGAGCTTTCAGGACTGATGGGAGTATCAGGGCGCAGGTGACTAGAAGAGTGACAGGGAACATGGTGAAGGGTGAGCTGGCACGAGGGCTGGCACAGGGTGGGCTGACACAAGGGCCAGTGGTTGTGTTGTGCTCTTTGCTGGACGCTGGAAGTTCCTGCTGGAACATCACATCTGTGACATCACAGTGGATCTAAAGAGCATCTTGTTCCGAGCTGAGCAATCTTCCCCAGCCCATGCTGCTCACAGCCCTGTTGCCAAGGATGGGGCATCCACAGCCTGGGCCAGTGCCTCAGCAGCCTCCGTGTAAAAGAGCAGCTCCCTCAGATCCAACTTCAATCAGCCTCCTGCAGTTGAAAGCCATCCCCCCTTGTCCTGTTGCCACGGGCCCGGCTGAACACTGTCCCCGTCTTTCCTGTGGGACCCTTCCAGTCCTGCAGAGCTGCACTGAGGCCTCCCCAGTGTCTCCTGTTTCCAGGCTGAGCATCCCCAGCCCCACTTGGACGGCAGTCAGGTAGATCAGGGGGAGTCAAGGCTGAAGTCAAACAGCATCAGGAACTGAGAGGTGGAAGCTTTAGGCCCAGGTTTGCCTCTGTAATAACAGTGGAGGGGAAGATGGTGGGACACTGGCTCTGTTCTAACCGCTGATTATTTTCTTTTTTTTTTTTTTTTTTCCCTTCTTTTCTGTCATGCTGATGCAGGTGTTGCTGTTTGCAAGGAAGCTTGGCACATTATCCATTGTCTTCTCCATTTGTGAAACACCGAGCAGAGTCTGGGCAGGCTGATGATGCAGAGCAAAACCTGCAAATACACTGGTGATCCTGAGCCTGGAGGATGCAGCTAAACCCGGCCAAAAATAATTTCTGGAAAGTCAAGCCTGGTTTACATTTTCTTGAGTTTGGCTATCCCTGAACCGGGGGAGAGGGCATTCGGGGGAGGGGGGTACCACAGGGGTTCCCCTCCCCCGTTTTTGGGGGGTCTCCCATGGTGCCCCCTCCCCAAAAAGCTCTGCGGGCCCCCTGAAGCGGCTTCTGATCCACCGGCCGGTGCCCCCTGATCCAGGACGGCCCCCGGTGAGTCTGGGGCGCTCTGGGGGAATTTTGGGGGGATTTTGGCGGCATTTATGGGCTTTGGGGGATTTTGTTGGGAGATTAGGGAGAATTATTGGATTTTGGAGAGAATTACTGGGTTTGTGGGGTTATGGGGGTTTTTTGGGATTTGAGGATTTTGGATTTTGGGGATTTTTTAGGGTTTTGGGGTGGTTATTTTTTGGGGGGTTTATTGAAATTTTTGGGAGTTTTTTTTTTTTTTTTTTTAATTTTGGTGGGTTCCACTGGGATTTTGTGGGATTCTTTGGTGTTTAGGAGTTTTTAATTGGGATTTTTGGGGGATTTTGGGGGGTTTTAGTGGAATTTTGGGGGGCTTTGGAGTTGTCCCAGGGTGTGGGGAAGGGCTGAGAGGCACCAACATCTGGTTTTAACCCCTGAAAGTCCCAATAAACCCCATGAAATCGCAATTAAATTTCACAAATTCCCATTAGAATACCCTCGAATCCCAAAAAAAGCTCACAAAATCCCAATTAAACCCCACAAATCCCCCCAAAAATGTCTCCAAAACCACAACAAGCCCCACAAAATCCTCACGAGACCCAAAGAAATCTTGGCAACACCCAAAAAAAACCCACAAGCCCCCCCAAATCCCCACTAAAATAACTGAAAAACCCAAATCCCCAAAGAATCCCACTAAATGCCCCAACAATTCCAATAAAATGCCTCCAAATCCCCTAAAAATCCCAATAAAACCCAGAAATAATTCCAGAGGATCCCACAAAATCCCCACAAAATCCCAGTAAAACCTTCCAAAATTCAAAAGAAAACACAAAAAAAATCAATTAACCCCCAAATACCCCCAGGAAAAAAACTTCCCACTCAAAGCACCAAGAAAACCCCTCAAAATCCAAACTCCCAAAATTCCCAAACACCCCCACACCCAATAATTCTCCCCAAAAACCCCAACAATTCCCTGTAAACTCCCAACACAATTCCCAAAAGCCCAAAAAAAGCCCCAGATGCCCAAACCCCTCCCGAGCCCTCCCTGGTCCCTCCCGGTCCCGCCCAGGCCCGTCCGGGGCCGCGGCCAAAACTGCCCGGAGCGGACGCGGAGGTCCCGGAGCCACCCCGGAGCCGCTCCCGGGCTCGGCCTCGGGCTCGGCCCCTTTGGGGGATTTTGGGCCGAACCGGGCAGGTTTAGGGTGGGCTTCAGATCCCTTGTGGGGATCCCGAGCCTTTTCGGGTGGATTTTCAGCCCCTGTGGCTGATTTGAGGCCGAATCTGGTGGGGTTTAGGGGGGATTTCAGACCCCTTTGGATGATTTTAGGCCCATGTGGGTGGGGCTGGGGCCCATTTGGGTGAGTTTAGGAAAAACTGGGCCCATATGGGTGAATCCTAATCCTGTGTGGGTGATTTCAGGTCCCTTTTTTGTGTATTTTGGGTGCATTTAAGTAGGGTTTTTTGCTGCTTTGGGCAATTTTAGGTTGAACCAAGCCTTTTTAGGGTGATTTTAGGTCTTCTTGTGTTGGTGTCAGGGACATTTTGGTGATTTTAGATACCTTTGGATGATTTTAGGCTGGACCAGATACTTTCAGGGTGGATTTTAGTCACATTTGAAAGATTTACGGGTGATCTTAAGCCATTTCTTGAGGGCTATAAAACACTTGGGGCAGTTTTAAGCCCCTTGGGTTGGATTTTAGAGCCCTCTGGATACTTTTAATCCCATTTGGTTGGTGTCAGGCCGAACCATGTGGATGTAGGCTGCATTTGATGCCCTTTTGGGTGATTTTGGGTCAAACCGGGCTTTTTTAGGACAGCGCGTCCCCTTGGCCCTGCTCCTTTCCCCTCACGGTTCTGCCCTTTCCTCGCTCCTTTCCCCTCATGGTTCAGGATCCCGGAGCGGGGGAGGGGGAGGAGGGAGGGAGGAAGAGGCGCAGCGGCAGCAGGGAGCAGCCGGAGGAGAGGAGAGAAGGAATCGCGTGGCCCTGGCGCTGCCTGAGCTCGCAGCACCCCGGGAGCATCGTCCCCATCCCGCAGGTGCCCGGGGAGGGGGAGCTCGGCCCAAATATCCTGGGGGGTGCCTGGGTTCGGGTTCTTTGGGAGGGATGTTTGGAGCTGGCAGGGCTCCAAAGCCGAGCCGCAGCTGGCCCTCGGGGGGACATCGGGGGGTCCCCGAGAGGTGTTTTCGGGGGATCCCAGTGTGGGTGGCGGCAGAGCCCCGTCGGGGGGACACCGGTTTTGGGGAGCCCCGGGAGAGCCGCGGCTGCCCTGAGCGGGAGCCCCGAGAGAGGAGAGCCCCAGAAGCCCCAGCGGGGAACCCGAGAGGGGGGGACCCCTGGCAGTGCCGGCACCCCGGCAATGGGGGGTGCTGGGGCTGGAGGGGCGGCATGGCCGGGAAAGGGGTGCGGGGCTCCCGGGGCCGCCAGGGGCTGCTCCCAGCAGGAGCCCAGTTGCTGCCAGTCAATCCCCATTATGATACAATTTGCCCCCAGCACTGTTCCCAGTAAGATCCCACTTTCATCCCGTGTGTTCCCAGTTCTCCCACTTGCCCCCAGAATAGTCCCAGTCACTCCCAGTAAGATCCCAGTATGAGTCCAGTATGATCCCAGTCTCTCCCAGCAGGGCCCCAGTCACTCACCCTTGTCCCCAGTTGCCCCCAGCGTGGTCCCAGTTGCCCCCAGCACATTCCCAGTGGCTCCATATGTGTCCCAGTGCTAGTGCAATGATGGGGAATACCAAATGCACTTGAGGCATCACGTACGGTTAACACCAAAGCTGTGGCTATGTTTGTGATGGGGTCATAGGTAAAGTTCACTAGGTTCCACCGGGATTGGAATTCCTTTTCAAAATCAGCGGCACTGTCCCAAACTATTTTCCGAATCTCAGTAGGAAAAGTGCCTTCTTCACCTTCTCTTATAATCGAGGCAGCAACCGACTGCATCCCTAATTGAGCCTGGATACAGCTGAGAGCTAAAGAAACGTTCTTTTGTGTGGCACCGAGTGCATCAATTACCAATTTGTGATCATTTACGCTTGCTTCCTCCCAACTTGGTAATATGTTTGATAGCAAGCACTGATGTCTTCCCAAGGCCAAGAAGGACGACTGCAGTGGTTGTTGGAATTTGGTCAAATCTAGTGGTGGCAGCCAATGTGTTCATTAATACTTTTGAATCAATGCTATTTAGAATTCCCAATCCTGTTCCCACAGCACCGGTTATGTCTCTTAGCATCCGTCTTTTAGAAGGGCTCCGCTGTCGCAACCAGGTCGTCCAACCCTGAAAAGAAGTTGACAAAAAAGGTGAACAAGCTGGCTGAATTTCTCAGACATTTTTTTGCATCAGCAAAATCAGGGGTATTTAACCCCATCGTTTGGGAATTGGGGAGTGTTTGACACCCCAGGATCTGGGATTTGGAGGGTTTGATCCTAAAATTTGGGGTTCGGGGCTGGGGGGTGGAGGGGGAAGGGCTTGACATCCCAGAGTTTGGGTTTGAGGGTGTTTGACCCCCCCAGTGTTTGAACCCCCAGGATTTGGGGTCGGGGGCAGTTGACCCCAGGATCTGGGGTGTTTGACCCGCTGGGTTTGGGGTCGGGGTTGAGAGCAGAGCCATTTCCTGGAAACAGCGGCGGGACCGGGACTGGGAACAGGATCGGGATCGGGAATGGGAGTGGGATCGGGGTCGGGAATGAGATCGGGAACGGGAAGAGAAATGGGAATGGGATTGGGATCGGGAACAGGATCAGGAACGGGATTGGGCTCGGGAAGGGGAGAGGCCCTGGCCCAATAATGGACCCCTCCCCCAGGGAGCGACCCTGCCCCAATCCCGGGATGGAGCAATCCCCTCAATCCCAGACCCCTCCCCAATTCCCAAACCCTCCCCAATGCCAGCCCCTGACCCAGTCCCAGACCCCTGCCCAGTCGCTGAACGGACCCTCCCTCAATCCCAGCCCGCCCCGATCCGGATCGGAGCCATCCCCGGAGCCTCCCCCATTCCCGGACCGGACCCTTCAATCCCTTTTTGGGGCGGCTCCTGCCGCTTCCAGCCCATTTTTGGGGGATCCAAAGGGCTCCGGGGACCCTCCCCACTTTGGGGGTGTTGGGGTGGCCCCAGGGCCGCCCCGAGGGCCGAGGGGGGATGGAAACCCCCAAAGCCGGGGGGCTCCTGGGGGTCCCCAGTTCCCCCCGTCCCCACCCCAAAACAGCTCCTGGCCAATCAGAGCGCGCGGCGCTGCTGACAACTCAGTTGCCGGGCCGGCGATTTTCAGGCAATCAGCGCCTGCGATAGCGCTGCTCATCGGTTGCCAGGCAGATCACAGCGCTTCTCAATGCGCTAGCCAATCAGAGACTGCGCGGGGCCATTTCTAGCCAATCAGATCGCTTGTTCTCGATGACTCCTCAGTCGCCAGGCGGACCCGCAGCGCCCAGCGCTCCCCGGGAGCGGAATTTGGGCAGGGGGGAGGTGACCCTGGGGATGGGGATGGGGCGTGCGGGGGCAGCTGGGGCCGGACTGGTGGCACTGGTGGTGCTGAGAGCCCCCCCGGCCGCGGGGGTCGCGGTGAGAAGGGGTTGGGGGCCCCAAATTAAACCAAAGAGGGATCGGGACCCCCCCACGGAGCAGGAGGGGCCTGGAACCCCCAAAACCAAACACGGGGGAGGGGAGCGGGGATTGGGGGAACGATGGGGAAGGCGGGGGAAAGAGGGGGATGGGACACCCAAAAAGGATCAAGACAACTTGAGGTGGCCACCTTTATATGTGGATGGTAGCCAATGGTAGCCAATGCTTTTTCCCAGTCCATGGGATCCCAGTCTGTGCAATCCCAGTCCATGTGGTCCCAGTCCATATAATCTCAACCCAGTTTATCCCAGTGTGTACCGTCCTGATCCCTATGGTCCCATTCCATATGGTCCCAGTCCATAGGATCTCAGTCCAGGTGATCCCAGCCCATGTTTGATCCCAGTCTGTGTGGTTCTGCACACACTGCCAGGGTCTGAAATTCCAGTCACCAGCCAGGAAAAAATGTTCCTGCCCTTGAATGTCCTTGCTGTCCTCTCAACGAGTTAGAATAAAACTAAAAATCAATAAATTTTAATTTAAATAAAATAGAATAAAAATGAAATTTAAAAATTTCAACTCTTACAACCCTCCTAGGGCTCCGCTGCCGGAATCAGCAGGAGTGGTGTTGGCCTCTTCAGGGGAGTTAGAGTAGGACCCGACCAGAGCGGGGGCCCTTAAACCCCAAAAATCCACCCTGGGGGGCAAAACATCCCCTACAGCGGCTTGGAGTGAGTCCCCCAGAAAAATGTCACTTAAAGCTTTCATGATCACCCCTGAAAAGGGGCTTGTGGGGCTGTGGCCCCACAAACACCTGAAAATGGGGAGGAAAAAACACCCTTGGAGGGGTGAGGTCCCCCCAAACATCCCTAAAAAGAGAAAAACTCCTCTTCAGAGGGGCCTGAAGACCCTTCAGGGCCCTCGAGGAGGGACAAGATCCCCTCCTCTGCTGGGGCCTCTCCGAGCCGGGAGCTCTCCCGTTGGCGGATGCCCTCGGGGGAGCCCCGAACGACAGCGGCTCCTGGGCTGAGCCCCCCTCAGCCGGGGCTGTGGAGGGAACTGGGGGGGCTGGGACGGGGCCTGGGGGTCCTGGGGTGACCTGGGGGAGCCTCAGTGGGTCCCACCTCCCCCTGTGCCCCCTCTCCCACCCCCTTCCCAATATTGCCCCCAAACAAAAGGTTGTGGCTGTGCCAGCGCCCCCACTGACCTCCAGCCCTGGGAACCTGGAGCAAGCGGAAACCACAACTTTGCAAATGCTACCTGTGCCTGAAGCAAATGGAAAGAGAACTGGGGTGTGAAAAATAAAGCTTGTTTATTTTCAGAAAAACAGCAAAGAAAACACAGAACACATTTACATTGTAAGAATATTTGTAACAACAACTATCTATGGAACGTATATACCTAGGAACATATCTAACAAAAGTCTATGAAACGTATTTACAGAAGACAAAAAGAAGCCCTAAAACCTATAGCCTAAAGACAACAACAAACTCTACAACGTATGTACAAAAAGGGTGGCATCTCTGTCCGGGATCTCCATCGGTCCTTGAGGAAAAGCAAGAGGCACAGTCACTCCAATCAGGCAGAGAGGGCTCTTCCATGTGCCCCCAGGCTGGCCCAGCAAGCGCAGCACAGGCTGGGGATGGCCACCAGAACCCAATGCACCGGGTCCCACATCCCTGAGCAGGGACCACCCAGCCCAGTCCCAGCCTGGCAGCAGGGGACCCGCTCTGCCTGTGGGGACCACATGCCTGTCCTGCTGCTGGTATTGCTCTTCATCCCAAGATCATGGCCTCTTCCTCATCTTTCTCATCAATGTCCATGTCCTCAAGGTACTCTTCCATTTCCACGTCCATCTCCTCTTCCACATCTACCTCCATCTCTTCTTCACCAGTCTCTTCTCCATCCACTTCCATCTCCTCCTCTGTATCCATCTGCATGTCCACCTCCATCTCTTCCTCTCCAGTCTCTTCTCCATCCACTTCCATCTCCTCCTCTGTATCAATCTCCATGTCCACCTCCATCTCTTCCTCTCCACTCTCTTCTCCATCCACTTCCATCTCCTCCTCTGTATCCATCTGCATGTCCACCTCCATCTCTTCCTCTCCACTCTCTTCTCCATCCACTTCCATCTCCTCCTCTGTATAAATCTCCATGTCCACCTCCATCGCATTGTCTCCACTCTCTTCTCCATCCACTTCCATGTCCTCCTCTCTATCAGCCTGCATGTCCACCTCCATCTCGTCCTCTCTGTCGGTGACAGCCTGCAGAGGTAGCAACACCTCAGAGTGGGGTCCCTGTCCCACCCCATCCCCACAGAACTCCAGCCCAGCCGGGCAGCTGGGGGGTGTCCACCTCCATGGAATGGCACTGTACCTTCCTCAGGACAAATGTGAGCATCCTGCAGGGACGGATGACAAAATCCAGGCAACAGAGAGCTTTCAGGACTGATGGGAGTATCAGGGCGCAGGTGACGAGAAGAGTGACAGGGAGCATGGTGAAGGGTGAGCTGGCACGAGGGCTGGCACAGGGTGGGCTGACACAAGGGCCAGTGGTTGTGTTGTGCTCTTTGCTGGACGCTGGAAGTTCCTGCTGGAACATCACATCTGTGACATCACAGTGGATCTAAAGAGCATCTTGTTCCGAGCTGAGCAATCTTCCCCAGCCCATGCTGCTCACAGCCCTGTTGCCAAGGATGGGGCATCCACAGCCTGGGCCAGTGCCTCAGCAGCCTCCGTGTAAAAGAGCAGCTCCCTCAGATCCAACTTCAATCAGCCTCCTGCAGTTGAAAGCCATCCCCCCTTGTCCTGTTGCCACGGGCCCGGCTGAACACTGTCCCCGTCTTTCCTGTGGGACCCTTCCAGTCCTGCAGAGCTGCACTGAGGCCTCCCCAGTGTCTCCTCTTTCCAGGCTGAGCATCCCCAGCCCCACTTGGACGGCAGTCAGGTAGATCAGGGGGAGTCAAGGCTGAAGTCAAACAGCATCAGGAACTGAGAGGTGGAAGCTTTAGGCCCAGGTTTGCCTCTGTAATAACAGTGGAGGGGAAGATGGTGGGACACTGGCTCTGTTCTAACCGCTGATTATTTTCTTTTTTTTTTTTTTTTTCCCCTTCTTTTCTGTCATTCTGATGCAGGTGTTGCTGTTTGCAAGGAAGCCTGGCACATTATCCATTGTCTTCTCCATTTGTGAAACACCGAGCAGAGTCTGGGCAGGCTGATGATGCAGAACAAAACCTGCAAATACACCGGTGATCCTGAGCCTGGAGGATGCAGCTAAACCCGGCCAAAAATAATTTCTGGAAAGTCAAGCCTGGTTTACATTTTCTTGAGTTTGGCTATTCCTGAACCGGGGGAGAGGGCATTCGGGGGAGGGGGTACCACAGGGGTTCCCCTCCCCCGTTTTTGGGGGGTCTCCCATGGTGCCCCCTCCCCAAAAAGCTCCGCGGGCCCCCTGAAGCGGCTTCTGTTCCACCGGCCGGTGCCCCCTGATCCAGGACTGCCCCCGGTGAGTCTGGGGCGCTCTGGGGGGATTTTGGGGGGATTTTGGCGGCATTTATGGGCTTTGGGGGATTTTGTTGGGAGATTAGGGAGAATTATTGGATTTTGGAGAGAATTACTGGGTTTGTGGGGTTATGGGGGTTTTGTGGGATTTGAGGATTTTGGATTTTGGGGATTTTTTAGGGTTTTGGGGTGGTTATTTTTTGGGGGGTTTATTGAAATTTTTAAGAGTTTTTTTTTTTTTTTTTAATTTTGGTGGGTTCCACTGGGATTTTGTGGGATTCTTTGGTGTTTAGGAGTTTTTAATTGGGATTTTTGGGGGATTTTGGGGGGTTTTAGTGGAATTTTGGGGGGCTTTGGAGTTGTCCCAGGGTGTGGGGAAGGGCTGAGAGGCACCAACATCTAGTTTAAACCCCTGAAAGTCCCAATAAACCCCATGAAATCGCAACTAAATTTCACAAATTCCCATTAGAATACCCTCGAATCCCAAAAAAAGCTCACAAAATCCCAATTAAACCCCACAAATCCCCCCAAAAATGTCTCCAAAACCACAACAAGCCCCACAAAATCCTCACGAGACCCAAAGAAATCTTGGCAACACCCAAAAAAACCCACAAGCCCCCCCAAATCCCCACTAAAATAACTGAAAAACCCAAATCCCCAAAGAATCCCACTAATTGCCCCAACAATTCCAATAAAATGCCTCCAAATCCCCTAAAAATCCCAATAAAACCCAGAAATAATTCCAGAGGATCCCACAAATTCCCCACAAAATCCCAGTAAAACCTTCCAAAATTCAAAAGAAAACACAAAAAAAATCAATTAACCCCCAAATACCCCCAGGAAAAAAACTTCCCACTCAAAGCACCAATAAAACCCCTCAAAATCCAAACTCCCAAAATTCCCAAACACCCCCACACCCAATAATTCTCCCCAAAAACCCCAACAATTCCCTGTAAACTCCCAACACAATTCCCAAAAGCCCAAAAAAGCCCCAGATGCCCAAACCCCTCCCGAGCCCTCCCTGGTCCCTCCCGGTCCCGCCCAGGCCCGTCCGGGGCCGCGGCCAAAACTGCCAGGAGTGGACGCGGAGGTCCCGGAGCGACCCCGGAGCCGATCCCGGGCTCGGTCTCGGGCTCGGCCCCTTTGGGGGATTTTGGGCCGAAGCGGGCAGGTTTCGGGTGGGCTTCAGATCCCTTGCGGGGATCCCGAGCCTTTTCGGGTGGATTTTCAGCCCCTGTGGCTGATTTGAGGCCGAATCTGGTGGGGTTTAGGGGGGATTTCAGACCCCTTTGGATGATTTGAGGCCCATGTGGGTGGGGCTGGGGCCCATTTGGGTGAGTTTAGGAAAAACTGGGCCCATATGGGTGAATCCTAATCCTCTGTGGGTGATTTTAGGTCCCTTTTTTGTGTATTTTGGGTGCATTTAAGTAGGGTTTTTGGCTGCTTTGGGCAATTTTAGGTTGAACCAAGCCTTTTTAGGGTGGTTTTAGGTCTTCTTGTGTTGGTGTCAGGGACATTTTGGTGATTTTAGATACCTTTGGATGATTTTAGGCTGGACCAGATACTTTCAGGGTGGATTTTAGTCACATTTGAAAGATTTACGGGTGATCTTAAGCCATTTCTTGAGGGCTATAAAACACTTGGGGCAGTTTTAAGCCCCTTGGGTTGGATTTTAGAGCCCTCTGGATACTTTTAATCCCATTTGGTTGGTGTCAGGCCGAACCATGTGGATGTAGGCTGCATTTGATGCCCTTTTGGGTGATTTTGGGTCAAACCGGGCTTTTTTAGGACAGCGCGTCCCCTTGGCCCCGGCCCTTTCCCCTCACGGTTCCGCCCTTTCCTCGCTCCTTTCCCCTCACGGTTCCGCCCTTTCCTCGCTCCTTTCCCCTCACGGTTCTGCCCTTTCCTCGCTCCTTTCCCCTCATGGTTCAGGATCCCGGAGCGGGGGAGGAGGAGGAGGGAGGGAGGAAGAGGCGCAGCGGCAGCAGGGAGCAGCCGGAGGAGAGGAGAGAAGGAATCGCGTGGCCCTGGCGCTGCCTGAGCTCGCAGCACCCCGGGAGCATCGCCCCCATCCCGCAGGTGCCCGGGGAGGGGGAGCTCGGCCCAAATATCCTGGGGGGTGCCTGGGTTTGGGATTTTTTTTGGGAGGGATGTTTGGAGCTGGCAGGGCTCCAAAGCCGAGCCGCAGCTGGCCCTCGGGGGGACATCGGGGGGTCCCCGAGAGGTGTTTTTGGGGGATCCCAGTGTGGGTGGCGGCAGAGCCCTGTCGGGGGGACACCGGTTTTGGGGAGCCCCGGGAGAGCCGCGGCTGCCCTGAGCGGGAGCCCCGAGAGAGGAGAGCCCCAGAAGCCCCAGCGGGGAACCCGAGAGGGGGGGACCCCTGGCAGTGCCGGCACCCCGGCAATGGGGGGTGCTGGGGCTGGAGGGGCGGCATGGCCGGGAAAGGGGTGCGGGGCTCCCGGGGCCGCCAGGGGCTGCTCCCAGCAGGAGCCCGGTTGCTGCCAGTCACTCCCCATTATGATACAATTTGCCCCCAGCACTGTTCCCGTTGTTCCCACTTTCATCCCGTGTGTTCCCAGTTCTCCCACTTGCCCCCAGAATAGTCCCAGTCACTCCCAGTAAGATCCCAGTATGAGTCCAGTATGATCCCAGTCTCTCCCAGCAGGGCCCCAGTCACTCACCCTTGTCCCCAGTTGCCCCCAGCGTGGTCCCAGTTGCCCCCAGCACATTCCCAGTGGCTCCATATGTGTCCCAGTCCTAGTGCAATGATGGGGAATACCAAATGCACTTGAGGCATCACGTACGGTTAACACCAAAGCTGTGGCTATGTTTGTGATGGGGTCATAGGTAAAGTTCACTAGGTTCCACCGGGATTGGAATTCCTTTTCAAAATCAGCGGCACTGTCCCAAACTATTTTCCGAATCTCAGTAGGAAAAGTGCCTTCTTCACCTTCTCTTATAATCGAGGCAGCAACCGACTGCATCCCTAATTGAGCCTGGATACAGCTGAGAGCTAAAGAAACGTTCTTTTGTGTGGCACCGAGTGCATCAATTACCAATTTGTGATCATTTACGCTTGCTTCCTCCCAACTTGGTAATATGTTTGATAGCAAGCACTGATGTCTTCCCAAGGCCAAGAAGGACGACTGCAGTGGTTGTTGGAATTTGGTCAAATCTAGTGGTGGCAGCCAATGTGTTCATTAATACTTCTGAATCAATGCTATTTAGAATTCCCAATCCTGTTCCCACAGCACCGGTTATGTCTCTTAGCATCCGTCTTTTAGAAGGGTTCCGCTGTCGCAACCAGGTCGTCCAACCCTGAAAAGAAGTTGACAAAAAAGGTGAACAAGCTGGCTGAATTTCGGAGACATTTTTTTGCATCAGCAAAATCAGGGATATTTAACCCCATCGTTTGGGAATTGGGGAGTGTTTGACACCCCAGGATCTGGGATTTGGAGGGTTTGATCCTAAAATTTGGGGTTCGGGGCTGGGGGGGGGGGGTAGGGCTTGACATCCCAGAGTTTGGGTTTGAGGGTGTTTGACCCCCCCAGTGTTTGAACGCCCAGGATTTGGGGTCGGGGGGAGTTGACCCCAGGATCTGGGGTGTTTGACCCGCTGGGTTTGGGGTCGGGGTTGAGAGCAGAGCCATTTCCTGGAAACAGCGGCGGGACCGGGACTGGGAACAGGATCGGGATCGGGAATGGGAGTGGGATCGGGGTCGGGAATGAGATCGGGAACGGGAACAGAAATGGGAATGGGATTGGGATCGGGAACAGGATCAGGAACGGGATTGGGCTCGGGAAGGGGAGAGGCCCTGGCCCAATAATGGACCCCTCCCCCAGGGAGCGACCCTGCCCCAATCCCGGGATGGAGCAATCCCCTCAATCCCAGACCCCTCCCCAATTCCCAAACCCTCCCCAATGCCAGCCCCTGACCCAGTCCCAGACCCCTGCCCAGTCGCTGAACGGACCCTCCCTCAATCCCAGCCCGCCCCGATCCGGATCGGAGCCATCCCCGGAGCCTCCCCCATTCCCGGACCGGACCCTTCAATCCCTTTTTGGGGCGGCTCCTGCCGCTTCCAGCCCATTTTTGGGGGATCCAAAGGGCTCCGGGGACCCTCCCCACTTTGGGGGTGTTGGGGTGGCCCCAGGGCCGCCCCGAGGGCCGAGGGGGGATGGAAACCCCCAAAGCCGGGGGGCTCCTGGGGGTCCCCAGTTCCCCCCGTCCCCACCCCAAAACAGCTCCTGGCCAATCAGAGCGCGCGGCGCTGCTGACAACTCAGTTGCCGGGCCGGCGATTTTCAGCCAATCAGCGCCTGCGATAGCGCTGCTCATCGGTGTCCAGGCAGATCAAAACGCTTCTCAATGCGCTAGCCAATCAGAGACTGCGCGGGGCCATTTCTAGCCAATCAGAGCGCTTGTTCTCGATGACTCCTCAGTCGCCAGGCGGACCCGCAGCGCCCAGCGCTCCCCGGGAGCGGAATTTGGGGAGGGGGGAGGTGACCCTGGGGATGGGGATGGGGCGTGCGGGGGCAGCTGGGGCCGGACTGGTGGCACTGGTGGTGCTGAGAGCCCCCCCGGCCGCGGGGGTCGCGGTGAGAAGGGGTTGGGGGCCCCAAATTAAACCAAAGAGGGATCGGGACCGCCCCACGGAGCAGGAGGGGCCTGGAACCCCCAAAACCAAACACGGGGGAGGGGAGCGGGGATTGGGGGAACGATGGGGAAGGCGGGGGAAAGAGGGGGATGGGACACCCAAAAAGGATCAAGACAACTTGAGGTGGCCACCTTTATATGTGGATGGTAGCCAATGGTAGCCAATGCTTTTTCCCAGTCCATGGGATCCCAGTCTGTGCAATCCCAGTCCATGTGGTCCCAGTCCATATAATCTCAACCCAGTTTATCCCAGTGTGTACCGTCCTGATCCCTATGGTCCCATTCCATATGGTCCCAGTCCATAGGATCTCAGTCCAGGTGATCCCAGCCCATGTTTGATCCCAGTCTGTGTGGTTCTGCACACACTGCCAGGGTCTGAAATTCCAGTCACCAGCCAGGAAAAAATGTTCCTGCCCTTGAATGTCCTTGCTGTCCTCTCAACGAGTTATAATAAAACTAAAAATCAATAAATTTGAATTTAAATAAAATAGAATAAAAATGAAATTTAAAAATTTCAACTCTTACAACCCTCCTAGGGCTCCGCTGCCGGAATCAGCAGGAGTGGTGTTGGCCTCTTCAGGGGAGTTAGAGTGGGACCCGAGCAGAGCGGGGGCCCTTAAACCCCAAAAATCCACCCTGGGGGGCAAAACATCCCCTACAGCGGCTTGGAGTGAGTCCCCCAGAAAAATGTCACTTAAAGCTGTCATGATCACCCCTGAAAAGGGGCTTGTGGGGCTGTGGCCCCACAAACACCTGAAAATGGGGAGGAAAAAACACCCTTGGAGGGGTGAGGTCCCCCCAAACATCCCTAAAAAGAGAAAAACTCCTCTTCAGAGGGGCCTGAAGACCCTTCAGGGCCCTCGAGGAGGGACAAGATCCCCTCCTCTGCTGGGGCCTCTCCGAGCCGGGAGCTCTCCCGTTGGCGGCTGCCCTCGGGGGAGCCCCGAACGACGGCGGCTCCTGGGCTGAGCCCCCCTCAGCCGGGGCTGTGGAGGGAACTGGGGGGGCTGGGACGGGGCCTGGGGGTCCTGGGGTGACCTGGGGGAGCCTCAGTGGGTCCCACCTCCCCCTGTGCCCCCTCTCCCACCCCCTTCCCAATATTGCCCCCAAACAAAAGCTTGTGGCTGTGCCAGCGCCCCCACTGACCTCCAGCCCTGGGAACCTGGAGCAAGCGGAAACCACAACTTTGCAAATGCTACCTGTGCCTGAAGCAAATGGAAAGAGAACTGGGGTGTGAAAAATAAAGCTTGTTTATTTTCAGAAAAACAGCAAAGAAAACACAGAACACATTTACATTGTAAGAATATTTGTAACAACAACTATCTATGGAACGTATATACCTAGGAACATATCTAACAAAAGTCTATGAAACGTATTTACAGAAGACAAAAAGAAGCCCTAAAACCTATAGCCTAAAGACAACAACAAACTCTACAACGTATGTACAAAAAGGGTGGCATCTCTGTCCGGGATCTCCATCGGTCCTTGAGGAAAAGCAAGAGGCACAGTCACTCCAATCAGGCAGAGAGGGCTCTTCCATGTGCCCCCAGGCTGGCCCAGCAAGCGCAGCACAGGCTGGGGATGGCCACCAGAACCCAATGCACCGGGTCCCACATCCCTGAGCAGGGACCACCCAGCCCAGTCCCAGCCTGGCAGCAGGGGACCCGCTCTGCCTGTGGGGACCACATGCCTGTCCTGCTGCTGGTATTGCTCTTCATCCCAAGATCATGGCCTCTTCCTCATCTTTCTCATCAATGTCCATGTCCTCAAGGTACTCTTCCATTTCCACGTCCATCTCCTCTTCCACATCTACCTCCATCTCTTCTTCACCAGTCTCTTCTCCATCCACTTCCATCTCCTCCTCTGTATCCATCTCCATGTCCACCTCCATCTCTTCCTCTCCAGTCTCTTCTCCATCCACTTCCATCTCCTCCTCTGTATCCATCTGCATGTCCACCTCCATCTCTTCCTCTCCACTCTCTTCTCCATCCACTTCCATCTCCTCCTCTGTATCCATCTGCATGTCCACCTCCATCTCTTCCTCTCCACTCTCTTCTCCATCCACTTCCATCTTCTCCTCTGTATCAATCTCCATGTCCACCTCCATCGCATTGTCTCCACTCTCTTCTCCATCCACTTCCATGTCCTCCTCTCTATCAGCCTGCATGTCCACCTCCATCTCGTCCTCTCTCTCGGTGACAGCCTGCAGAGGTAGCAACACCTCAGAGTGGGGTCCCTGTCCCACCCCATCCCCACAGAACTCCAGCCAAGCCGGGCAGCTGGGGGGTGTCCACCTCCATGGAATGGCACTGTACCTTCCTCAGGACAAATGTGAGCATCCTGCAGGGACGGATGACAAAATCCAGGCAACAGAGAGCTTTCAGGACTGATGGGAGTATCAGGGCGCAGGTGACGAGAAGAGTGACAGGGAACATGGTGAAGGGTGAGCTGGCACGAGGGCTGGCACAGGGTGGACTGACACAAGGGCCAGTGGTTGTGTTGTGCTCTTTGCTGGACGCTGGAAGTTCCTGCTGGAACATCACATCTGTGACATCACAGTGGATCTAAAGAGCATCTTGTTCCGAGCTGAGCAATCTTCCCCAGCCCATGCTGCTCACAGCCCTGTTGCCAAGGATGGGGCATCCACAGCCTGGGCCAGTGCCTCAGCAGCCTCCGTGTAAAAGAGCAGCTCCCTCAGATCCAACTTCAATCAGCCTCCTGCAGTTGAAAGCCATCCCCCCTTGTCCTGTTGCCACGGGCCCGGCTGAACACTGTCCCCGTCTTTCCTGTGGGACCCTTCCAGTCCTGCAGAGCTGCACTGAGGCCTCCCCAGTGTCTCCTCTTTCCAGGCTGAGCATCCCCAGCCCCACTTGGACGGCAGTCAGGTAGATCAGGGGGAGTCAAGGCTGAAGTCAAACAGCATCAGGAACTGAGAGGTGGAAGCTTTAGGCCCAGGTTTGCCTCTGTAATAACTGTGGAGGGGAAGATGGTGGGACACTGGCTCTGTTCTAACCGCTGATTATTTTCTTTTTTTTTTTTTTTTTCCCCTTCTTTTCTGTCATGCTGATGCAGGTGTTGCTGTTTGCAAGGAAGCTTGGCACATTATCCATTGTCTTCTCCATTTGTGAAACACCGAGCAGAGTCTGGGCAGTCTGATGATGCAGAGCAAAACCTGCAAATACACCGGTGATCCTGAGCCTGGAGGATGCAGCTAAACCCGGCCAAAAATAATTTCTGGAAAGTCAAGCCTGGTTTACATTTTCTTGAGTTTGGCTATCCCTGAACCGGGGGAGAGGGCATTCGGGGGAGGGGGTACCACAGGGGTTCCCCTCCCCCGTTTTTGGGGGGTCTCCCATGGTGCCCCCTCCCCAAAAAGCTCCGTGGGCCCCCTGAAGCGGCTTCTGTTCCACCGGCTGGTGCCCCCTGATCCAGGACTGCCCCCGGTGAGTCTGGGGCGCTCTGGGGGGATTTTGGGGGGATTTTGGCGGCATTTATGGGCTTTGGGGGATTTTGTTGGGAGATTAGGGAGAATTATTGGATTTTGGAGAGAATTACTGGGTTTGTGGGGTTATGGGGGTTTTGTGGGATTTGAGGATTTTGGATTTTGGGGATTTTTTAGGGTTTTGGGGTGGTTATTTTTTGGGGGGTTTATTGAAATTTTTAAGAGTTTTTTTTTTTTTTTAATTTTGGTGGGTTCCACTGGGATTTTGTGGGATTCTTTGGTGTTTAGGAGTTTTTAATTGGGATTTTTGGGGGATTTTGGGGGGTTTTAGTGGAATTTTGGGGGGCTTTGGAGTTGTCCCAGGGTATGGGGAAGGGCTGAGAGGCACCAACATCTGGTTTAAACCCCTGAAAGTCCCAATAAACCCCATGAAATCGCAATTAAATTTCACAAATTCCCATTAGAATACCCTCGAATCCCAAAAAAAGCTCACAAAATCCCAATTAAACCCCACAAATCCCCCCAAAAATGTCTCCAAAACCACAACAAGCCCCACAAAATCCTCACGAGACCCAAAGAAATCTTGGCAACACCCAAAAAAACCCACAAGCCCCCCCAAATCCCCACTAAAATAACTAAAAAACCCAAATCCCCAAAGAATCCCACTAAATGCCCCAACAATTCCAATAAAATGCCTCCAAATCCCCTAAAAATCCCAATAAAACCCAGAAATAATTCCAGAGGATCCCACAAAATCCCCACAAAATCCCAGTAAAACCTTCCAAAATTCAAAAGAAAACACAAAAAAAAATCAATTAACCCCCAAATACCCCCAGGAAAAAAACTTCCCACTCAAAGCACCAATAAAACCCCTCAAAATCCAAACTCCCAAAATTCCCAAACACCCCCACACCCAATAATTCTCCCCAAAAACCCCAACAATTCCCTGTAAACTCCCAACACAATTCCCAAAAGCCCAAAAAAGCCCCAGATGCCCAAACCCCTCCCGAGCCCTCCCTGGTCCCTCCCGGTCCCGCCCAGGCCCGTCCGGGGCCGCGGCCAAAACTGCCAGGAGTGGACGCGGAGGTCCCGGAGCGACCCCGGAGCCGATCCCGGGCTCGGTCTCGGGCTCGGCCCCTTTGGGGGATTTTGGGCCGAAGCGGGCAGGTTTCGGGTGGGCTTCAGATCCCTTGCGGGGATCCCGAGCCTTTTCGGGTGGATTTTCAGCCCCTGTGGCTGATTTGAGGCCGAATCTGGTGGGGTTTAGGGGGGATTTCAGACCCCTTTGGATGATTTTAGGCCCATGTGGGTGGGGCTGGGGCCCATTTGGGTGAGTTTAGGAAAAACTGGGCCCATATGGGTGAATCCTAATCCTGTGTGGGTGATTTTAGGTCCCTTTTTTGTGTATTTTGGGTGCATTTAAGTAGGGTTTTTTGCTGCTTTGGGCAATTTTAGATTGAACCAAGCCTTTTTAGGGTGATTTTAGGTCTTCTTGTGTTGGTGTCAGGGACATTTTGGTGATTTTAGATACCTTTGGATGATTTTAGGCTGGACCAGATACTTTCAGGGTGGATTTTAGTCACATTTGAAAGATTTACGGATGATCTTAAGCCATTTCTTGAGGGCTATAAAACACTTGGGGCAGTTTTAAGCCCCTTGGGTTGGATTTTAGAGCCCTCTGGATACTTTTAATCCCATTTGGTTGGTGTCAGGCCGAACCATGTGGATGTAGGCTGCATTTGATGCCCTTTTGGGTGATTTTGGGTCAAACCGGGCTTTTTTAGGACAGCGCGTCCCCTTTGCCCCGGCCCTTTCCCCTCACGGTTCCGCCCTTTCCTCGCTCCTTTCCCCTCACGGTTCTGCCCTTTCCTCGCTCCTTTCCCCTCATGGTTCAGGATCCCGGAGCGGGGGAGGAGGAGGAGGGAGGGAGGAAGAGGCGCAGCGGCAGCAGGGAGCAGCCGGAGGAGAGGAGAGAAGGAATCGTGTGGCCCTGGCGCTGCCTGAGCTCGCAGCACCCCGGGAGCATCGCCCCCATCCCGCAGGTGCCCGGGGAGGGGGAGCTCGGCCCAAATATCCTGGGGGGTGCCTGGGTTCGGGTTCTTTGGGAGGGATGTTTGGAGCTGGCAGGGCTCCAAAGCCGAGCCGCAGCTGGCCCTCGGGGGGACATCGGGGGGTCCCCGAGAGGTGTTTTTGGGGGATCCCAGTGTGGGTGGCGGCAGAGCCCCGTCGGGGGGACACCGGTTTTGGGGAGCCCCGGGAGAGCCGCGGCTGCCCTGAGCGGGAGCCCCGAGAGAGGAGAGCCCCAGAAGCCCCAGCGGGGAACCCGAGAGGGGGGGACCCCTGGCAGTGCCGGCACCCCGGCAATGGGGGGTGCTGGGGCTGGAGGGGCGGCATGGCCGGGAAAGGGGTGCGGGGCTCCCGGGGCCGCCAGGGGCTGCTCCCAGCAGGAGCCCAGTTGCTGCCAGTCACTCCCCATTATGATACAATTTGCCCCCAGCACTGTTCCCGTTGTTCCCACTTTCATCCCGTGTGTTCCCAGTTCTCCCACTTGCCCCCAGAATAGTCCCAGTCACTCCCAGTAAGATCCCAGTATGAGTCCAGTATGATCCCAGTCTCTCCCAGCAGGGCCCCAGTCACTCACCCTTGTCCCCAGTTGCCCCCAGCGTGGTCCCAGTTGCCCCCAGCACATTCCCAGTGGCTCCATATGTGTCCCAGTCCTAGTGCAATGATGGGGAATACCAAATGCACTTGAGGCATCACGTACGGTTAACACCAAAGCTGTGGCTATGTTTGTGATGGGGTCATAGGTAAAGTTCACTAGGTTCCACCGGGATTGGAATTCCTTTTCAAAATCAGCGGCACTGTCCCAAACTATTTTCCGAATCTCAGTAGGAAAAGTGCCTTCTTCACCTTCTCTTATAATCGAGGCAGCAACCGACTGCATCCCTAATTGAGCCTGGATACAGCTGAGAGCTAAAGAAACGTTCTTTTGTGTGGCACCGAGTGCATCAATTACCAATTTGTGATCATTTACGCTTGCTTCCTCCCAACTTGGTAATATGTTTGATAGCAAGCACTGATGTCTTCCCAAGGCCAAGAAGGACGACTGCAGTGGTTGTTGGAATTTGGTCAAATCTAGTGGTGGCAGCCAATGTGTTCATTAATACTTCTGAATCAATGCTATTTAGAATTCCCAATCCTGTTCCCACAGCACCGGTTATGTCTCTTAGCATCCGTCTTTTAGAAGGGTTCCGCTGTCGCAACCAGGTCGTCCAACCCTGAAAAGAAGTTGACAAAAAAGGTGAACAAGCTGGCTGAATTTCGGAGACATTTTTTTGCATCAGCAAAATCAGGGATATTTAACCCCATCGTTTGGGAATTGGGGAGTGTTTGACACCCCAGGATCTGGGATTTGGAGGGTTTGATCCTAAAATTTGGGGTTCGGGGCTGGGGGGGGGGGGTAGGGCTTGACATCCCAGAGTTTGGGTTTGAGGGTGTTTGACCCCCCCAGTGTTTGAACGCCCAGGATTTGGGGTCGGGGGGAGTTGACCCCAGGATCTGGGGTGTTTGACCCGCTGGGTTTGGGGTCGGGGTTGAGAGCAGAGCCATTTCCTGGAAACAGCGGCGGGACCGGGACTGGGAACAGGATCGGGATCGGGAATGGGAGTGGGATCGGGGTCGGGAATGAGATCGGGAACGGGAACAGAAATGGGAATGGGATTGGGATCGGGAACAGGATCAGGAACGGGATTGGGCTCGGGAAGGGGAGAGGCCCTGGCCCAATAATGGACCCCTCCCCCAGGGAGCGACCCTGCCCCAATCCCGGGATGGAGCAATCCCCTCAATCCCAGACCCCTCCCCAATTCCCAAACCCTCCCCAATGCCAGCCCCTGACCCAGTCCCAGACCCCTGCCCAGTCGCTGAACGGACCCTCCCTCAATCCCAGCCCGCCCCGATCCGGATCGGAGCCATCCCCGGAGCCTCCCCCATTCCCGGACCGGACCCTTCAATCCCTTTTTGGGGCGGCTCCTGCCGCTTCCAGCCCATTTTTGGGGGATCCAAAGGGCTCCGGGGACCCTCCCCACTTTGGGGGTGTTGGGGTGGCCCCAGGGCCGCCCCGAGGGCCGAGGGGGGATGGAAACCCCCAAAGCCGGGGGGCTCCTGGGGGTCCCCAGTTCCCCCCGTCCCCACCCCAAAACAGCTCCTGGCCAATCAGAGCGCGCGGCGCTGCTGACAACTCAGTTGCCGGGCCGGCGATTTTCAGCCAATCAGCGCCTGCGATAGCGCTGCTCATCGGTGTCCAGGCAGATCAAAACGCTTCTCAATGCGCTAGCCAATCAGAGACTGCGCGGGGCCATTTCTAGCCAATCAGAGCGCTTGTTCTCGATGACTCCTCAGTCGCCAGGCGGACCCGCAGCGCCCAGCGCTCCCCGGGAGCGGAATTTGGGGAGGGGGGAGGTGACCCTGGGGATGGGGATGGGGCGTGCGGGGGCAGCTGGGGCCGGACTGGTGGCACTGGTGGTGCTGAGAGCCCCCCCGGCCGCGGGGGTCGCGGTGAGAAGGGGTTGGGGGCCCCAAATTAAACCAAAGAGGGATCGGGACCGCCCCACGGAGCAGGAGGGGCCTGGAACCCCCAAAACCAAACACGGGGGAGGGGAGCGGGGATTGGGGGAACGATGGGGAAGGCGGGGGAAAGAGGGGGATGGGACACCCAAAAAGGATCAAGACAACTTGAGGTGGCCACCTTTATATGTGGATGGTAGCCAATGGTAGCCAATGCTTTTTCCCAGTCCATGGGATCCCAGTCTGTGCAATCCCAGTCCATGTGGTCCCAGTCCATATAATCTCAACCCAGTTTATCCCAGTGTGTACCGTCCTGATCCCTATGGTCCCATTCCATATGGTCCCAGTCCATAGGATCTCAGTCCAGGTGATCCCAGCCCATGTTTGATCCCAGTCTGTGTGGTTCTGCACACACTGCCAGGGTCTGAAATTCCAGTCACCAGCCAGGAAAAAATGTTCCTGCCCTTGAATGTCCTTGCTGTCCTCTCAACGAGTTAGAATAAAACTAAAAATCAATAAATTTTAATTTAAATAAAATAGAATAAAAATGAAATTAAAAAATTTCAACTCTTACAACCCTCCTAGGGCTCCGCTGCCGGAATCAGCAGGAGTGGTGTTGGCCTCTTCAGGGGAGTTAGAGTGGGACCCGAGCAGAGCGGGGGCCCTTAAACCCCAAAAATCCACCCTGGGGGGCAAAACATCCCCTACAGCGGCTTGGAGTGAGTCCCCCAGAAAAATGTCACTTAAAGCTGTCATGATCACCCCTGAAAAGGGGCTTGTGGGGCTGTGGCCCCACAAACACCTGAAAATGGGGAGGAAAAAACACCCTTGGAGGGGTGAGGTCCCCCCAAACATCCCTAAAAAGAGAAAAACTCCTCTTCAGAGGGGCCTGAAGACCCTTCAGGGCCCTCGAGGAGGGACAAGATCCCCTCCTCTGCTGGGGCCTCTCCGAGCCGGGAGCTCTCCCGTTGGCGGCTGCCCTCGGGGGAGCCCCGAACGACGGCGGCTCCTGGGCTGAGCCCCCCTCAGCCGGGGCTGTGGAGGGAACTGGGGGGGCTGGGACGGGGCCTGGGGGTCCTGGGGTGACCTGGGGGAGCCTCAGTGGGTCCCACCTCCCCCTGTGCCCCCTCTCCCACCCCCTTCCCAATATTGCCCCCAAACAAAAGCTTGTGGCTGTGCCAGCGCCCCCACTGACCTCCAGCCCTGGGAACCTGGAGCAAGCGGAAACCACAACTTTGCAAATGCTACCTGTGCCTGAAGCAAATGGAAAGAGAACTGGGGTGTGAAAAATAAAGCTTGTTTATTTTCAGAAAAACAGCAAAGAAAACACAGAACACATTTACATTGTAAGAATATTTGTAACAACAACTATCTATGGAACGTATATACCTAGGAACATATCTAACAAAAGTCTATGAAACGTATTTACAGAAGACAAAAAGAAGCCCCTAAAACCTATAGCCTAAAGACAACAACAAACTCTACAACGTATGTACAAAAAGGGTGGCATCTCTGTCCGGGATCTCCATCGGTCCTTGAGGAAAAGCAAGAGGCACAGTCACTCCAATCAGGCAGAGAGGGCTCTTCCATGTGCCCCCAGGCTGGCCCAGCAAGCGCAGCACAGGCTGGGGATGGCCACCAGAACCCAATGCACCGGGTCCCACATCCCTGAGCAGGGACCACCCAGCCCAGTCCCAGCCTGGCAGCAGGGGACCCGCTCTGCCTGTGGGGACCACATGCCTGTCCTGCTGCTGGTATTGCTCTTCATCCCAAGATCATGGCCTCTTCCTCATCTTTCTCATCAATGTCCATGTCCTCAAGGTACTCTTCCATTTCCACGTCCATCTCCTCTTCCACATCTACCTCCATCTCTTCTTCACCAGTCTCTTCTCCATCCACTTCCATCTCCTCCTCTGTATCCATCTCCATGTCCACCTCCATCTCTTCCTCTCCAGTCTCTTCTCCATCCACTTCCATCTCCTCCTCTGTATCCATCTGCATGTCCACCTCCATCTCTTCCTCTCCACTCTCTTCTCCATCCACTTCCATCTCCTCCTCTGTATCCATCTGCATGTCCACCTCCATCTCTTCCTCTCCACTCTCTTCTCCATCCACTTCCATCTTCTCCTCTGTATCAATCTCCATGTCCACCTCCATCGCATTGTCTCCACTCTCTTCTCCATCCACTTCCATGTCCTCCTCTCTATCAGCCTGCATGTCCACCTCCATCTCGTCCTCTCTCTCGGTGACAGCCTGCAGAGGTAGCAACACCTCAGAGTGGGGTCCCTGTCCCACCCCATCCCCACAGAACTCCAGCCAAGCCGGGCAGCTGGGGGGTGTCCACCTCCATGGAATGGCACTGTACCTTCCTCAGGACAAATGTGAGCATCCTGCAGGGACGGATGACAAAATCCAGGCAACAGAGAGCTTTCAGGACTGATGGGAGTATCAGGGCGCAGGTGACGAGAAGAGTGACAGGGAACATGGTGAAGGGTGAGCTGGCACGAGGGCTGGCACAGGGTGGACTGACACAAGGGCCAGTGGTTGTGTTGTGCTCTTTGCTGGACGCTGGAAGTTCCTGCTGGAACATCACATCTGTGACATCACAGTGGATCTAAAGAGCATCTTGTTCCGAGCTGAGCAATCTTCCCCAGCCCATGCTGCTCACAGCCCTGTTGCCAAGGATGGGGCATCCACAGCCTGGGCCAGTGCCTCAGCAGCCTCCGTGTAAAAGAGCAGCTCCCTCAGATCCAACTTCAATCAGCCTCCTGCAGTTGAAAGCCATCCCCCCTTGTCCTGTTGCCACGGGCCCGGCTGAACACTGTCCCCGTCTTTCCTGTGGGACCCTTCCAGTCCTGCAGAGCTGCACTGAGGCCTCCCCAGTGTCTCCTCTTTCCAGGCTGAGCATCCCCAGCCCCACTTGGACGGCAGTCAGGTAGATCAGGGGGAGTCAAGGCTGAAGTCAAACAGCATCAGGAACTGAGAGGTGGAAGCTTTAGGCCCAGGTTTGCCTCTGTAATAACTGTGGAGGGGAAGATGGTGGGACACTGGCTCTGTTCTAACCGCTGATTATTTTCTTTTTTTTTTTTTTTTTCCCCTTCTTTTCTGTCATGCTGATGCAGGTGTTGCTGTTTGCAAGGAAGCTTGGCACATTATCCATTGTCTTCTCCATTTGTGAAACACCGAGCAGAGTCTGGGCAGTCTGATGATGCAGAGCAAAACCTGCAAATACACCGGTGATCCTGAGCCTGGAGGATGCAGCTAAACCCGGCCAAAAATAATTTCTGGAAAGTCAAGCCTGGTTTACATTTTCTTGAGTTTGGCTATCCCTGAACCGGGGGAGAGGGCATTCGGGGGAGGGGGTACCACAGGGGTTCCCCTCCCCCGTTTTTGGGGGGTCTCCCATGGTGCCCCCTCCCCAAAAAGCTCCGTGGGCCCCCTGAAGCGGCTTCTGTTCCACCGGCTGGTGCCCCCTGATCCAGGACTGCCCCCGGTGAGTCTGGGGCGCTCTGGGGGGATTTTGGGGGGATTTTGGCGGCATTTATGGGCTTTGGGGGATTTTGTTGGGAGATTAGGGAGAATTATTGGATTTTGGAGAGAATTACTGGGTTTGTGGGGTTATGGGGGTTTTGTGGGATTTGAGGATTTTGGATTTTGGGGATTTTTTAGGGTTTTGGGGTGGTTATTTTTTGGGGGGTTTATTGAAATTTTTAAGAGTTTTTTTTTTTTTTTAATTTTGGTGGGTTCCACTGGGATTTTGTGGGATTCTTTGGTGTTTAGGAGTTTTTAATTGGGATTTTTGGGGGATTTTGGGGGGTTTTAGTGGAATTTTGGGGGGCTTTGGAGTTGTCCCAGGGTATGGGGAAGGGCTGAGAGGCACCAACATCTGGTTTAAACCCCTGAAAGTCCAATAAACCCCATGAAATCGCAATTAAATTTCACAAATTCCCATTAGAATACCCTCGAATCCCAAAAAAAGCTCACAAAATCCCAATTAAACCCCACAAATCCCCCCAAAAATGTCTCCAAAACCACAACAAGCCCACAAAATCCTCACGAGACCCAAAGAAATCTTGGCAACACCCAAAAAAACCCACAAGCCCCCCCAAATCCCCACTAAAATAACTAAAAAAACCCAAATCCCCAAAGAATCCCACTAAATGCCCCAACAATTCCAATAAAATGCCTCCAAATCCCCTAAAAATCCCAATAAAACCCAGAAATAATTCCAGAGGATCCCACAAAATCCCCACAAAATCCCAGTAAAACCTTCCAAAATTCAAAAGAAAACACAAAAAAAAATCAATTAACCCCCAAATACCCCCAGGAAAAAAACTTCCCACTCAAAGCACCAATAAAACCCCTCAAAATCCAAACTCCCAAAATTCCCAAACACCCCCACACCCAATAATTCTCCCCAAAAACCCCAACAATTCCCTGTAAACTCCCAACACAATTCCCAAAAGCCCAAAAAAGCCCCAGATGCCCAAACCCCTCCCGAGCCCTCCCTGGTCCCTCCCGGTCCCGCCCAGGCCCGTCCGGGGCCGCGGCCAAAACTGCCAGGAGTGGACGCGGAGGTCCCGGAGCGACCCCGGAGCCGATCCCGGGCTCGGTCTCGGGCTCGGCCCCTTTGGGGGATTTTGGGCCGAAGCGGGCAGGTTTCGGGTGGGCTTCAGATCCCTTGCGGGGATCCCGAGCCTTTTCGGGTGGATTTTCAGCCCCTGTGGCTGATTTGAGGCCGAATCTGGTGGGGTTTAGGGGGGATTTCAGACCCCTTTGGATGATTTGAGGCCCATGTGGGTGGGGCTGGGGCCCATTTGGGTGAGTTTAGGAAAAACTGGGCCCATATGGGTGAATCCTAATCCTGTGTGGGTGATTTTAGGTCCCTTTTTTTGTGTATTTTGGGTGCATTTAAGTAGGGTTTTTTGCTGCTTTGGGCAATTTTAGATTGAACCAAGCCTTTTTAGGGTGATTTTAGGTCTTCTTGTGTTGGTGTCAGGGACATTTTGGTGATTTTAGATACCTTTGGATGATTTTAGGCTGGACCAGATACTTTCAGGGTGGATTTTAGTCACATTTGAAAGATTTACGGATGATCTTAAGCCATTTCTTGAGGGCTATAAAACACTTGGGGCAGTTTTAAGCCCCTTGGGTTGGATTTTAGAGCCCTCTGGATACTTTTAATCCCATTTGGTTGGTGTCAGGCCGAACCATGTGGATGTAGGCTGCATTTGATGCCCTTTTGGGTGATTTTGGGTCAAACCGGGCTTTTTTAGGACAGCGCGTCCCCTTTGCCCCGGCCCTTTCCCCTCACGGTTCCGCCCTTTCCTCGCTCCTTTCCCCTCACGGTTCTGCCCTTTCCT